>NW_004444020.1:3764229-3780816 GCF_000243295.1 Trichechus manatus latirostris
AATTTCTTCTGTAACCCAGTAGTTTTTGAGCAAGGTGTTGTTCAGTTTCCATGTGTTTGTTTTTTTTTTCCTTCCTTTTTCTGTTACTGATTTCTACTTTTATAGTTTTATGGTCAGAAAAGATGCTTTGTAATATTTCAATGTTTTGGATTCTGTTGACGCTTCCTTTATGGCCTAATATGTGTTCTATTCTGGAAAATGTTCCATGTGCGCTGGAAAAGAAAGTGTACTTGGCTGCTCTTGGGTGGAGTGTTCTGTATATGTCTATGAGATCAAGTTGGTTGATTGTGGCATTTAGGTCTTCTGTGTCTTTATTGAGCTTCTTTCTGGATGTTCTGTCCTTCACCGAAAGTGGTGTGTTGAAGTCTCCTAATATTGTTGTGGAGCTGTTTATCTCTCTTTTCAGTGCTGTTAGAGTTTGTTTTATGTATTTAGAAACCCTGTCATTAGGTGCATAAATATTTATTATGGTTATGTCTTCCTGGTGTATGGACCCTTTAATCATTATGTAGTGTCCTTCCTTATCATTTGCGGTGGATTTTACTTTAAAGTGTGTTTTGTCAGAGATAAATTTTGCCATTCCTGCTCTTTTTTGATTGTTGTTTGCTTAATATATTTTTTTCCATCTTTTGAGTTTTAGTTTGTTTGTTTCTTTAAGTCTAAGGTGTGTCTCTTGTAGGCAGCATATAGATAGATCGTGTTTTTTTATCCATTCTGCCACTCTCTGTCTCTTTATTGGTGCATTTAGTCCGTTTACATTCAGCATAATTATTGATAGGTATAAGTTTAGTGCTGTCATTTTAATGTCTTTGTGTGTGTGTTGTTGACAGGTTCTTGTTCCACTTAATTTTCTGGGCTGAGTTGTTTATGTATTTTCTTTTCATCTTTTTCGTTGTTGTTGATTTTGTATTTGCTGAGTCTTTATGTTTTTCTTGTTTTTTATTTTGATATGTAGGATTGTTAGTTTTCTTTGTGGTTACCTTAATATTTACCCCTATTTTTCTAAGTTTAAACCAATCTTTTTTTTCTTTATGTTGCCTTAACTTCTTTCCATGTGAAAGATCTATGACTGCATTTTTTAATTCTTCTTCTTTGTTTTAATGTTGTCATCTTTTACATATTGACATCTCTGTTTCCATATTTTCAGCATTTCAGCTGTGATATATTTTTGTGACTTCCCTTTCTGAGTTGATATCTGGTTGCTCTGTCCTGTGTTCTAGTCTTGGGTTGTTGTCTGATGTTATTGATTTTCTAACCGAAGGACTCTCTTTAGTATTTCTTGTAATTTTGGTTTAGTTTTTGCAAATTCCCTAAACTTCTGTTTATCTGGAAATGCCCTAATTTCACCATCATATTTGAGAGACAGTTTTGCTGGATATGTAATTCTTGGCTGGCAATTTTTTTCCTTCAAGGCTTTGTATATGTCATCCCAGTGCCTTCATGCCTGCATGGTTTCTGCTGAGTAGTCTGAGCTTAGTCTTATTGACTCTTCTTTGTAGATGACTTTTTGTTTATCCCTAGCTGCTCTTAAAATTCTGTCTTTATCTTTGGTTTTGGCAAGTTTGATTATAATATGTCTTGGTGATTTTCTTTTGGGATCTATCTTGTGTGAAGTTCAATGAGCATCTTGGATAGATAACTTCTCATCTTTTCACAATATCAGGGAAGTTTTCTGCCAACACTGTATTTTCTATTATCCCCCAACCCCGTTCTAGTACTCCAATCACTCATAGGTTGTTCCTCTTGATAGAGTCCCACATAATTCTTAGCGTTTCTTCTTTTTTTAAGGAATTCTTTTATCTAGTTTTTCTTCAGATAAGTTGATGTCAAGTGCTTTATCATCAGTCTCACTAACTTTTTATTGAGTTGTCTAATTCTGAGATGTTGTTGTTAATCTTCTGGATTTCTGATTGCTGTCTCTCTATTGATTCTTATGGCCTGTTAAATTTGTCATTGTGCTTTTCTATAATCTTCTTCAGTTCCTCTATTTTTTTCTGTGTGTTCCTTGGCTTGTTGCTGCGTTTTGCCTGATCTCCTTTCTGGTCTCTTGAGGAGTCCTGTATGCTAATCTTTTGTATTCTACCTCTGGTAATTCCAAGAGGTTCTCTTCCTCCAGAAGACTTCTTGATTCTTTGTTTTGAGAGCTTGCGGAAGTCATCATGGTCTGCCTCTTTATGTGATTTGATATTGACTGTTGTCTCGGAGCCATCAATAAGTTATTATATGTATTTATTTTATGTTTGCTTACTGTGTCCTAATTTCTTGTTTTTGTTTTGTTTTGTTTTGTTTTGATATGCCCAAATAGGCTGCTCGTGTAAGCTAGTTGGATTATTGGCACCTTTGAAGCTCTAACGTCCTGTCACCAGGTGGTTATATCTGTTACTAGGTATGTGAGCCCTTGAATCCATTTACTTTTCTTGTATGGATTCAACTCAGGTGTCCAGATAGTCGGTCACCAAGCATGTGGTACAGGCTCTTACCTACAGCCCTAGATGGGCAGGGATGATTGGAGTAGGCATAGGTATCTGGCTGCAGTAGGAGGTCATGTGCTGAGCACAGCAGGGGGCTGATGGCTGCCCCCAAATGTCTAGGAGGAAAGCATGTCCCTGTTCCCTAGAGTGTGTAGGTGGGTGGGTTTTGCAGCTGGACTGTGGGCACCCAATGCTGTTGGCTGTCAGGACTGGGAGACACGACTTGTTCTTGAACCCCTGTCGCAGGAGGCTAGGTGGCATGGATGGAGTCACCAGTCCTCAGGCCCCAGATGTGGGTAGGTGAGGACCCTGCTTAATGGGCCGAGCAGTGTCAAATGTCATGAACCTACCATTCCACCATATAGCTAATACAGTGAAGTTAGGGTTCAGGTATATACCCTGTTATACTGTGTTAATGAGGGTCTACACTGTTGAAATGGGCCCACACAAGTCTGTGCAGGGGTGAAAGGCCTTCAAAGTCCATGGACTGCTTATTCCTGTGCCTAGGCAAAGGAGCCATGCCTCTTCTGAGTTCTTGGCTTAGGGGAGCTGTTTGTTAATTTGTTCCCTCTCCCAGGCTGGAAGAATGGCTCAGAGAGTGTGACAGGTCCTACCTCCAGTGAAGTGGCAATTGCTGAAGCTGGCCCAGGACCCAGTGCAGAGTGGGGAGGGAGCAGGTAAACAGGAGAGAGTTTCTTCCCAAACGGGGAGCAGGTAAATGGGAGAAAGTTTCTTCCCAGACAGGGTATTTTTTGATCTGTGCAGTAAGTTAGACACATGTACTTATCTTTTGCTGATTGAGCAACGCTTTTCACTGGTTCTGGAGGCTTGAGTAGACTCTCTGCCACTTAGTCTTTCCCGATGTAGGAAACATGTCCTGAACACCACTGCTTGCCTCACCATGCACACCAGTCGATCCGGCCTGCAGGGCGCCAGTTTCTGCCGAATCAGGTCTGGCAACTCCTCGCCGCTTCTGAACCATCTCTGCCTCCCCCTACCAATCAGTCCAATTCCTCAACTTTGCCTTTGATGTTCAGGGCTCCTAGATTGTCATGTGTAATCGATTTACTTGTTTTTTCGGGTCTTTGTTGTAAGAGGGACCACCGGAAGCATCTATTTCACCATCTTGGCCCTACCCTCTGTATTATCTTTTTTGTTATAGCCATTCTAGGGGATATGAAATGATATTGCTTGTGTGGTTTTAAATGTGCATTTACCTAATTAGTAATCTTATTGAGCATCTTTTCATATGCTTATTTGGCATCTTTATGCCTTCTGCAGTGAAATGTCTATTCAAACTCATTTTTAATTGAGTTCTTTGTTTTCTGATTATTCAATTATAAGAGTTCTTTATATAATCTGAATACAAGTCCTTTATCAAATATGTAATGTGCAAATATTTTCTTCTCATTTACGGCTTGTATTTTCATTTTCTTAATAAGTATCTTTTGAAGTTTTTAAGTGTGTTTTTAAGTTTTTAATTTTGGTGAAGTGCAATTTATCGAGTTTTTTATTTGATAGATACAAATTTAGTGTCATTTTTAAAAACTCTCTGCCAAAAGTCACAAAGATATTTCTCCTCTATTTTCTTCTAGTAGTCATATAGTTTTAACTCTTATGTTTAGGTGCATGTTCGATGTTGAGCCCTCATGGTGCAGTGGTTAAGTGCTCAGCTGTTAACCAAAAAGTAGGCATTCAAACCTACCAGCTGCTCCATGGGAGAAAGATGTGGCAGTCTGTTTCTGTGAAGATTTAGGGCCTTTGAAACCCTATGGAGCAGTTCTACTCCATCCTGCAGGGTCTCTCTGAGTTGGAATCAACTGGACAGCAGTGGGTCCATGCTGAGTTAATTTTTGTGTGTAATGTGAGGTAAAGATCTAAGTTAATTTTTTTCTTTGCATGTGGTTAGTCAATTGTCCCAGCACTATTTATTGAAAAGATTATTTTCTCCCATTAAATTGTCTCAATACATTTGTCAAAAATCAATTGACCATAAATAGAAGGATTTATTTCTGTTTTCTCAATTCTGTTCATCTATATGCCTATCCTTCTGGCAGTACCACACAGTCTGAATTACTGTGGCTTTATAGTAAGTTTTAAAATCAGGTATTGTAAGTCCTCCAACTTTGTTCTTTTTCAGAATTGTTTAGACTTTTCTAGGTCTTTTGCATTTCTGTATAAATTTTAGGATCTGCTTGTCAATTTCAACAAAAAAGCCTCCTGGGATCTTGATAGGAGTTGTACTGGATTTATAGATTAGTTTTGGGAGAATTGACATTTTGACATAATTGAGTGACTTTATTGTAAATATGTGTGTAGTAGAACAACAAAACATTTGCCATTTCAACATTTTTTTACGTGTGCAATTCAGTGACATTAATCACATTCATCTTATTCAATTGAGTGACTTTTTAAAATTACTTATTTGTAAATAATTTCAAACTTACCAAAAAGTTGCAAGAATAGTACAGTAAAACCTGTGAGAGCCAGAATCTGTGTAAGACAGAAACCTGTCAGCGAAGGAAAAACTCAAATATTTTCCACTTAAACAGTGACAGAAAAGTGATAAGACTGCACCCATCAAAGGTGGAAAACTTATGAGACCAGGAAAAAGAAAACAGTCCCATCGAGTTCCAGCTCTCACAGGTTTCACTGTATAAAGAACACATTTATACCCCTTAGTCAAATGCACTGAACGTTTTGAATGTTAACATTTTGCCCTATTTATTTTATCATTCTGTGTGTGTGTATACACATATATGTGTACATACGTGTGTGTATACACACACACACATTTATCTTTAAACCATTTGAGAATGAGTTGCATATATCATGTCTTTTAGCCCTAAATACTCCAGTGTGCATTTCCTAATAATGACATTTTCTTACATATCACAGTAGAGTTACCAACTTCACTAGATTTAACATTTTTACAGTGCTTTCATCTAATCAGTTAGCTGTATTCCAATTTTGTCAATTCTAAATTTGTCAATCTGAATTTTATCAATATGGAATATGGAGTAGCATATTTTCCTCCTCAACAGTATCCAGTCTGTTGTTGTTGGGTTCCATCGAGTAGTTTTCAACTCATGGCAATCCCATGTGACAGAGTAGAACTACTCCATAGGGTTTTCTTGGCTGTAATCTTTATGGAAGCAGATTGCCAGGTCTTTCTCCTGAGAAGCTGCTGGGTGGGTTTCAACTGCCAACCTTTCAGTTAGCAGCCAAGCGTTTAACTATTTGCACTACCAGGGCTCCTTGGATCCAGCCTTGAATCACATATTCATTTATTTGTCATGTCTCTTTAGTCTCCTTTACTCTGGAATAGTTCCTCAGCCTTTCTTTGTTTTTTAAAACATTGACCGTTTTAAAAATACATTTTTAAAATAAATGTTCCTTTCTTTGATTTTGTGTGATGTTTCCTAATGATTCCATTCACGTTGTACATCCTAAGTCATATACCACTCAGCTGAAGGTGTGTTCTTCTCAGGGCATCACATCTGGAGGCACACGATGTCCATCTGCCCCTCACTGGTGCTTATTTTCATCACCCAGTCAAGGTGTTTTCCGATTTCTCCACTGTGTAATTGTAATTACCATTGCCACTTTGCAGTTAATAAGTCCTCTGTTTCTTTTTTGCAACAAGATGTTTAGACTTTTCTCAGTGGCCCTAGCAGGGAGAGGAACTGCTCCTCTACTTGTAACACCACACGTAATTGCTACCCCCGAGAAGAGAGCATTTATAATGACATTAAAGCCTGAGGACCTTTTTAATGTGTATTTAAGGCTTTTCCCTAATGCATGGATGATTAGAATTAGAGAAAGCTGCTACCAATTGTATGATAGTTTTCTTATCCACTGTAATCTAATACAACATTAACTCTTTTCCGCTGTTCTATTAATATCTGCAGTAAAAGACTTCTCTGATTTGATCCCCGCCATGCTTGTTCATGAATAAATGGATGTAGCCATGTTCCTGGAGGAATTTTTAAGGGTTTTTTTTTTTTCCTATTCCACCATATCAAGATAAATGAGCAGCTCAAAAGAAAACAAATAGCTCAGACTTTATTGGAAACAGTAATAGTTGGAGGAAAAAATATTTTTAATAGCTTGGGGAAAATAAGGTTGATGACAAATCCAAAGCGTGTGCCACCTCTCATCAGGATCTCGGCATCTAGTTAATGGGAGAAGACGACAGCTCTGCTGTTAAATTATGTAGATGCTAATTGAAGGCACAACCAAATAGGAGGGCCAGTTGCCTTCAAAAGCACTTACAGATTATTAACTGTGATTTCAAGGACAGAATCAAATTTCTAGACCCAGCTCCAGTTCTCAGGCTGATACTTCTAGGAATAGGCATGCATTGGGAAAGAATGGTTTGTACAGATGATCATCACAGAGAACTCATTATTCTCCAAGTCACTTTTGCTTCTAAAGATATGTGTTCTCCATTGTATTATTACAGCCAAGATTACCAAGTTTTTATTGTTATTGTTTTTGTTATGTACTGTTGAGTTGGTTGCGACCATGGTGACCCTATAGGACAGAGTAGAACTTCCCTATAGGATTTCCTGGGCTATAATCTTTACAGGAGTAGCTCTCCAGGTCTTTTCTCCTGGTGGGTTCGAACTGCCGACCTTTCAGTTAGCAACTGAACAATTAACCCCTGCACCATTAAGGCTGTAGGTGACCATAGAGCTGCAATACGCACAGTAAAGCCATTTCTCCACCTAATCCCATAGAGATCTATGGTTTGTGGGGATCTGCTGGTGTTAGTGGATGAATAGCTTTGCCTAAGGTTGGGGCAAGGACAAGCAGCATCAGTTTAGGACTTACAGTGTCCCACAAACCAAAAAACCAAACCCGTTGCTGTCCAGTCGATTCCAACTCATAGTGACCCTGTAGGGCAGAGTAGAACTTCCCTATAGGGTTTCTAAGGAGTGGCTGGCGGATTCGAACTGCCAGCCTTTTGGTTAGCAGCTGAGCTCTTAACTACTGCACCACCAGGGCTCCTGTCCCAGTCCCCAGAAAAAGCTCAGTCCAATACCAAAAAGCTCATTATTATTAATACATCTCTCTGTGAGAAATAACACAACAGTAACAACCTGGTTTACATAGCTCTTTGCCCTTTTGAAAGCATTGTTGGAAATATCTCCTTTGAGGCAATATAGCCAAACTTCCTTGGTTTAGATCTTGGTATCACCATCTCCTGACTATATAATCTTAAAGTTGCTTAAGCTCTCTGTGCCTTAGTTTTCCCATCTGTAATGTGGAGATAACTCATAGGTTGTTTTGGGGAGTAAATGAGATAATATTGTTCAAGTGCTTAAAATAATACCTGTCACCTAGGCAGTACTTAATAGAAGCTAGGCATGGATTAATAATCCTGTTTTTATTGATGAGGAAATAGAATCTAGAGGTTCAATAGCTTGCCTGTGATCACATGGTGATTGATGAGGGAGTTGATAGATAGAGACCACTCTCAGTGTATGTGCAAGGCTAAGGGACAGGTGAAAAACTAAGTCTTGGGGATATGCCAAATCAAAATGCCAGGCATACCATCCAGGCAAATTGGCATAGACAGAGCTGGATACCAAGCCAGAAGACAGAGCCCAGAATTTAGTGCCTTCTATATATCAGACATCATTCTAGGAGTTGGAAACTAGACTAAAGGGAGATGGTGGGAGAACAGTTCCCTGCGTGGGACAAGGATATCTACAGCAGCCTCTCTTCAATGGGGAGAAGAATGCTACTGAAGATGCCAGTGTGGCCTGGCTGAGAATGTCTATAAAACCCTCTGAGCATGTCAGAGTGAGTAGTTATTCAAATGAGCACTATAACTATGTTATTGTGAGTGATTGAAAGGCATTCCAAGTTCTCTGACTGACAAACATTCTTTATGTATCTGCAGCCCTATTATTACCTATCTAAATCCTGGTATAGGGAAACTGAAAGAGATTTGTATCCCCAAGGAACACGTGCATTGCTGTTACCATATCACTATGATGGCTTTTTATAAAAAATGTATACCATTCTTTTGATACAAGATTACTTCACAGGCTTTCAGCAAAAATGCTGAGCTTTTACCACCTTTGATAAGGAAGCAATAAACATTATCTAAAAGGGAGGAAAAGGATGGTTTTGCCAAATCTTCAAGATCTTGGCAGATATCAATGATATGATTTTTATAAGAAGTGACACTCTCCAAATTGTGGGTAATGGATTTACAGCTGGTCCAGATGGCTTAGCAAATAGCAGATTGGAAACAGAACATAAATTATAGGCAGGAATATAAACACCAAACCAATTTTTGAAAGTAAGCAGAATAGAAACCTGAAGAACATTAACAGATAGTAATTGCTTGCAACCTTTAATGTCATCTTGGCTAGAGATGTTATTTAATGTGGATGCCCAAATTACAAGAACTGAAAGACTTCTTTTCAATATAGTTCAATCCAACAAATATGAATTGAGTGCCTTCTACATACTAGACATCATTCTAGGAGTTGGGGACACCACAGCAAACAAAACAGACCAAGCTCTGCCCTCATGGTTCTGATATTCTAGTGAGAAAGTCTAATATACCAGAATAAATATGCAAACTGTATGGTATGTTAGATGGGGATACGTGACATGAAGAAATCTGAACCCAGAAAGGGGAATAAATACCATATTTTTATGCAAATAACGCACAGCTTCTACATTTGTTTACCAACTGTGCCCTCCCCCACCACAAGATATTTTTTGTAAGCATGCTATGCCAGTTTTTTTTACAGCAGCATATAAAAAATTGACATGACTGTGCTTATGAAAATACCTCATAAGGGGAGGGCACAGATGGCAAGCAAACATAGAAGGCATATGTTATTTGCGTAAAAATATGGTAGATGTGTTGAAGGATGGTGCTTTGGCTTAGGAAGGGGAGAAATGCTGCCAGTGTCCCTAACTTCTGATAAGAAATGGGTTCCAGAGTGGGACGCAGGGGGCTCAGGCAAGTCACTCCGCTCTCTGGATCTCTGGTTCCGTGTCTATCAAACGAAGTGGTTGGACTTGGTGATCTTCTTCACAAACAAGCTCTTACAGATTTGGTTGATGGTGGTGCTTTGTTAAATGAAACAAAAAATTTTAAAAACAATTTGGATTTCAAACTTAGAAAGTGATTCACCAGTAAAACAAAGCCACAGGTTAATGAGAGAAAGGCTTCTGCCTTGGAGTGAGTGCCCTTAGAAGTCATACACCTGGTGCTTTCCACTCCAGTAACTGTATGGGAAAAATAGGAGGAAGAACATGGGTTATGTTTAGAGGATATTACAAACTCTTTTATAATTGCCTCTTTAATATTTTTCTTAGAATTCACCATCTGCTAGACACCAAGCACTTTCACTTTTTTCAAGCCTACTTTATAGATTATGAAAGTGCCCAAGTTCATACCGTAAGTTAGTTGACGTTTTAGGATTTAAACCCAGGTCTCTCTAATTCTAGAATCTATGATCTTTCTAATACACCTGGCCACATTCTTATAAGTGCCTCCTTCTTTACCCTAAAAATGTCTCCCAGATAAGGATACATTCAAAAAAATTTAGAATGTGAGTAACTCTACCGAACAATGACCTGGTTTCCACAGCAAATAAACTGCAAGAAAAAGAGAGGAAAAAAAGATAACCTGCATATTAAAAGTGATTTAAGAGCTAAACAACATCCATGTTTGGACCTTGTTTGGATCCTGATTCAAACAAACTATTTAAAAACAGTATATGGACTATATCAAGGAATTCGAACAATAGGCTATTTGATAATATTAAAGAATTATTTTATTTTTTAGGTATGATAATAGTATTGTGGTTATGTTTTTAAAGAGAGTCCATACTGACATATTTAAAGAGAGGTGCATACTGACATATTTCCAAGTGAAAAGATGTGATGTCTGGGATTTACTTTAGAATAATGCACTGGAGGAAGTATAAGTAAACAAGATTGGCCACATGTTGGTCACTGATGTAGCTGGGTGATGGGTTCGTGAGGGTTTGTTATACTGTTCTCCTCAGTTTTGTATGTGTTTAAATTTTTCCACAGCAAAAAGTAAAACAAAACACAGCAACTCTGCCATGGTGAGATGTGGAATTAATTGCACTAACTACCTACCATTTTCTTAGCTGCTGCCTCCTCTGTTAGCCCAGGAGTAAGGACCAAGTCTGATAGTCAAAGCACATATGCTACCACTGTTGTTGCCCTGGTTTGTAGAGGTGGCCTAGATACTGGCTGGGCTTCCTGGCTTTGGTAGACTCTCCTATCCCAGCTCTGTGTCATGTCTCACTCAAGGAACCAAGGAGGCAATGTGATATAATGGAAAGAACATGGTCTTTGGAATCAGAGCAACCATCATTGAAAATCTGGCCTTACCCATAAGGAGCTGCATAATCTTGAGCAAAGCCCTTCACCTTGCAGAACCTTGAGGGGTTGTTGTGGTGAATAAATGGAAAAGCATAAACATAATGGGAAAGCATAAGTATAATAGGGTAGCAAAAACATAATGGAAAAACATAAACCCTGAAGGTCCCTCCCAAGAATCTGTACCCCCAAATATACTGGTCAGTTAAGACCCAGCAGTTAAATGGGGAAAAGTGGTCTCTCCAGAGAGAGTGACTGCATTTTTCTAGATGATATCTGTCTCCCCCACTGGACTGCAGGAAGAAACTATACTTTATGCATTTTTGTGTTTCCAGCTTAATGAGGGTGGGAAGAACACGGCAGAGGTCATAGAGTCCAGAATTCAAATTCTGTCTCCATCACTTATTAAACGTGGAGCCTTGGACATACATTTTAACCTCCTTATCAAATAGCAACAATAATGCCCATTAATAAGATTTAATGAGAGAAGAAATTCAAGTACCCAGTTCATACTTGAGTGGGGCTCAGGAAGTGTTTGTTTGCTTGTTTGTTTTTTCCCCCACTACCCTTAGGCACTCTCTTGATGCTTAGTGAATGAATGAGTTTAGCTAGATGTTTTCTCTAGCCTCAGAATTTGGGTGCCTCCGAAGCAGGGCAACCAGTTGCAGTTGTGCAGGTTTTTCACTGAACAAGGACACCTGGGTAGATTCCCCATCTTTGCACCCAAGTATGGGATGTGTTTGCCCAAACGAAGGGTACCTTTTTCTGCTTTGCATAATGGTTGCTGAATGGGCTCGTGGTGTCCTGCTCAGAAGAAAAATGCCAGTCACCCAGAGAAATGAATGTACTTTATAATGAATGACTCAAACTAGTGCAAGAGTCAAGAAGACTGGATAGGAAGACTTAAGGTTGTGAAAACATCAGCACTACCCAAAGTGATCTATAGATATTATGCAATCCCAATCCAAATTCCAACAACATTCTTTAATGAAATGGAAAATCTAATCTCCAATTTTACATGGAAAGGAAAGAGGCCCAGATAAATAAAGCATTATTGAAGAAGAAGAACAGAGTAGGAGGACTCACACTTCCTAATCTCAGAAAATACTATACAGCCACAGTCGTCAAAACAGCCTGGTACTGATGCAAATACAGACATACAGACCAATGGAACAGAATTGACAATCCGGAAGTAAACTCATCCACCTATAGACAGCTGATCTTTTACAAAGGGTCAAAATCCATTAAATGGGGAAGAGAGAGTCTCTTTAACAAACAGTGCTGGCAAAACTGGATATCCATTTGCAGAAAAATGAAGCAGGATCCATACCTCACACCATACACAAAACCTAACTCAAAATGGATCAAAGATCTAAATGTAAAACCTAAAACTGTGAAGTTCATAGAAGAAAAAATACGGACAAAGCTAGGGGCCTTAATTTACAATATAAATAGATGATCAAACATCACTAAAAATGCACAAACAGCAGAAGATAAACTAAATAACTTAGACCGCCTAAAAAAAAACTTATGCTAATCAAAAGACTTCTCCAAATGAATAAAAAGATAAACTGCAGACTAGGAAAAATTTTTGGCAATGACATATCTGACAAGGGTGTAATCTCTAAAATTTATAGAAAACTTCAACAACTCAACAACAAAAAGACAATCCAATTAAAAAATGGGCAAAGAATATGAACAGACACTTCACCAAAGAAGACATTCAGGCAGCTAACAGACACATGAAGAGATGCTCATGATCATTAACCATTACAGAGATGCAAATCAAAACTACAATGAGATATCATCTCATCTAAGCAGTAATGGCACTGATCAAAAAAACAGGAAACAACAAATGCTGTCGAGGTTGTAGGGAGATTGGAACTCTTACATACTGCTGGTGGGAAGGTAAAATGGTACAACCACTATGGAAAATGGAATGGCACTTTCTTTAAAAGCTAGAAATAGAAATACCATGAGACCCAGCAATCCCACTCCTAGGTATATATACTAGAGAAATAAGAGCCATGACACGAATAGACATATGTACACCCATGCTCACTGAAACATTATTCACAATAGCAAAGAGGTAGAAGCAGCGTAAGTGTCCATCAATGGATGAATTGATAAATTGTGGTACATACACGCAATGGAATACTATGCAATGGTAAAGAATAATGATGACTCCATGAAACATCTCACAGCATGGATGAATCTGTAGGACATTATGCTGAGTAAAATCAGTCAATCACAAAAGGACAAATATTGTATGAGACCACTATTATAAAAAATCAAGAAAAGTTTTACATAAAGAAACATTCTTTGATGGTTACCAGGAATGGGAGGGTGAGGGAGGGAGAATCACTAACTAGATAGTAGACGTGTTAATTTTGGTGAAGAGAGGCAGTACGCAATACGGGGGAAGTCAGCACAACGTGACTAAGGCAAAGAAACACACTGAGAGGTACGCAAGAATAAAGGACAACTATGGTAAATACTATAGCATATATAATCCTACAACAACAGTAATAAACAATAATTTATGAGTGAATACATAGGTAATTATGTCTGATAAATTGGTGTGGGCGGTCATACAGGAGTACACCCGTGCACGTGTATAGGTATGGTTGTGGATATTTCTACATACATATTTATGTGTGCTGCATGTATATGCATATATATATGTATAATAGAGCACATATGGGGCACAGTTAAGGAAACTTCTTAGACATAACCAGACACCTCATAGCACTGAGATACTGGGATTGAAGGCTAAGAACCATATTCTCAGGGAACATCTAGGTCAATTGGCATAACATAGTTCATAAAGATAATGTTCTACATCCTCCTATGGTGAGTAGCATCTGAGGTCTTAAAAGCTTGCAAGCAGCCATCTAAAATACAACTATTGGTCTCTTCCTGTCTGGAGCAAAGGAGAGGGAAGAAAACCAAAGACTCCAGGAAGCAATTAGTCCAAAGGACTAATGGCCCACATGAACCACAGCCTCCACTAGACTGAGAACAGAAGAACTAGATGGTGCCCAACTACCACTACTGACTGCTGTAACCAGGATCACAATAGAAGGTCCCAGTTAGAGTGGGGGAAAATGTAGAAAAAAAATCCAAATTCATAAAAAAAGGCCAGACTTACTGGTCTGATAGAGAACAGAGGAACCACTGAGACTGTGGCCCTAAGACACTCTTATAACATGGAACTGAAACTACTCCTAGAGATCACCTTTCAGCCAAATAATCTTATTATTGTTGTTAGGTGCCACTGAGTCAGTTTTGACTCATAGCTACCCTGTGTACAACAGAATGAAACACTGCCTGGTCCTGTGCCATCCTCACAATCATTGCTATGCTTGAGCCCATCGTCTTCCACTTTTTTGGTGACCCTCTACTTTACCAAGCATGATGCCCTTCTCCGGGGACCAGTCCCTCCTGATAACATGTCCAAAGTACGTGAGACGAAGTCTCACCATCCTCGCTTCTAAGAAGCGTTCTGGCAGTACTTCTTCCAAGACAGATTTGTTCGTTCTTTTGGCAGTCCACAGTATATTCAATATTCTTCACCAACACCATAATTCAGAGACATCAGTTCTTCTCTGGTCTTCCTTATTCATAGTTCAACTTTCGCATGCATATAGACAGGCCTATAAAATAAACAATAAAACCCATGAAAAAGGTGCTGCTTAGAACCATCAACTATATGAGACCCAAAGGGCAACATTTGCCTAAAAGCAAAGATGAGAAGGCAGGAAGAGGCAGGGAAACCAGATGAATGGAAACGGAGAACCCAGGGTGGAAATGGGGAGAGTGCTGATACCTTGTGGGGATTACAACCAATGTCACAGAACAATTTGTGTATAAATTATTGAATGGGAAACAAATTTACTATGTAAACTTTCACCTAAAGCACAGTAAAATGTTCAAAACAATAAGAGTCAGAAGGAAAAATAACTACAGTTGATATTGTCAAAGTTCTTTTTGAGGGGGGCGTGGCCAACGTGGCAGAGTAGTTAGATGCTGCCTATATCCCTCTTACAACAAAGAGCTGGAAAAACAAGAGATTTGATTCTATATGTATATCTAGGAGCCCTGAACAAGGCAAAGCTGAGGAATCAGACCGAGTGCCAGGGCGGGGGAGAGGGAGACAGTTTGGAAGAAGTGAAGAGTGCTAGAGCCATGGCGGCGAAACTGCAGCACTGCAGCCACACTGGTCCACAGTGAAGCAGGCAAACAGCTGTGCTGTGTGAGTGCTCGGGAAGCAGTTTCCACATCGACAGAGACCTGGCAGCAGAGATTCTGCTTGGACACTCCGAACCAGTGAAAAGCAGCTCCCAAATGGCTAAGATAAGTACATGGCGTGTGGCCTTTCACGGGGATTTAAAAAAAAAAAAAGCCCATTTGGGAAAAACCTCTCTCCCTTTTACCTCCTCCCTCCGCACTTTGCACAGGACTCCGATGGGCTGGAGGTGGATCCCAAAAGGCGCCCTGACCCATTCTCCTGGTCTTGGAGAGGGAACAAATAAGCTACTGGCTCCCCTAAGCCAGGAACACAGGGTCGGCACAGGTCCTTTGCTAGGCCCAGGTATAAGGGGTCCGCAGACTCTGAGTGGCTTACACTCCTGTATAGACTTGTGGGGACCCATCTCAACAGTGCTAGCCCTCACTACCACAGTATAACAGGACAAAAATCTGAAGTTTAACCTCAACTGCTTCAGCTGTGAACTGGCAGATTTGTGACCCTCGAAACAGTCCTGCCCCTTAAGTAGGCACTTTTATCGATCTGCAACAGGGGCTTGAGGACTGGTGGGATCACCTAAAGCTCCTAGTCACCTGCTACAGGAGTCCAAGAAAAAGTGATGCCGTCGACTCTTTACAGCCAACAGAGTGGGGTCCTCATAGTCCAGCTGCAAAGCTCACCTACCTACTCAACCTAGAGAATAGGGACACGCTTCCTTTCAGACCATCAGGGGCAACCGTCAGCCCCCTGCCTGGCTCAGCATGTGATCCCCTACCACAGCCGGAGTCCAGTGCCTGCACCAATCACCCATGCCTCTCTAGGACTGGGGGTGAGAGCCTGCATCACACACTTGGTGACCGACTGCCTGGACACCTGAGCTGAACCCATACAGGAAAATTTAACAGACTCCTGTGTGCACATACTTAGTTACAGAACTAACTACCTGGTGACAGGACGTTAGAGATTCAGCGGTGTCAAAAATCAAACTAGTGCACACGAGCAGCCTATTGGGGCATATCAAAACAAAACAAGAAACTAGGTCTCACTAAACAAATACAAAATAAAATTATAATAAATTGTTGATGGCTTGAAGACAACAGTCAATATCAAATCACATGAAGAGGCAGTCCGTGATGGCTTCAGCAAGCTCCCAAAATAAAGAATCAATAAATTCTCTGGAGGAAAAGAACTTCTTGGAATTACCAGAGGCAGAATACAAAAGATTAATATACAGAACTCTTCTAGAAATTAGAAAGGCAATTCTACAGAATGCATAAATATCCAGGGAACATATGGACAAAGTAGTAGCAGAACTTAAAAAAGTTATTGAAGAACATAATGCCAAATTTAATAGGCTGCAAGAATACATAGAGAGACAGCAATCAGAAATCCAGATGATTAACAATAAAATTTCAGAATTAGACAACTCAATAGAAAGTCATAGGAGCAGAATTGAGGCAGTAGAAGTTAGAATTAGTG
>NW_004444020.1:3781279-3782523 GCF_000243295.1 Trichechus manatus latirostris
GCAATGGGATGACATATATAAAGCCTTGAAAGAAAATAACTGCCAGCCAAGAATTATATATCCAGCAAAAATGTCTCTCAAATATGATGGTGAAATTAGGGCATTTCCAGATAAACAGAAGTTCAGGAAATTTGCAAAAACCAAACCAAAATTACAAGAAATACTAAACGGAGTCCTATGGTTAGATAATCAATAACACCAGATAACAGTGCAAGACTAGAGCACAGGACAGAGCAACCAGATATTGACTCAGATTCTGATATTGAAAATACATCAAAGCTAAAACATTGAAAATAGGCAAACAGATATCAATATGTAAAAAAGGACAACATTAAAACCAAAAAGAGGGACTTAAAAAATGGAGATATTGATTTTTCATATGGAGGGGAAGGTAAGGCGATATAAAGTAATAAAAGACTGGTATAACTTAGAAAAATGAGGGTAAATATTAAGGTAACCACAAAGGAATCTAACAATCCTACAAATCAAAGTAAAAAAGTAGAAAAACATAAAGACCCAGCAAACACAAAATCTACAGCAAAGAAAAAGATGAAAAAAAAATACATAAAGAAAAATGACTCAGCACAGAAAATTGAGAAGAACAAAGAAACTGTGAACAACACACAAAAAGAGATATCAGGATGACAGCACTAAACTTATACCTATCAATAATTACGCTGAATGTAAACGGACATAATGCACCAATAAAGAGACGGAGAGTGGCAGATTGGATAAAAAAGCATGATCGATCTATATGCTGCCTACAAGAGTCGCACCTTAGACTTAAAGACACAAACGGGCTAAAACTACAAGGATGGAAAAAATATATATCAAGCAAACAACACTCAAAAAAGAGCAGGAGGGGCAATATTAATCTCTGACAAAAGAGACTTTAAAGTAAAATCCACCACAAAGGACAAGGAAGGGCACTATATAATGATTAAAGGGTCAATATTCCAGGACATAACTATAGTAAGTATTTACACACCCAACAACAGGGCTCCAAAATACATAAAACAAACTCTTAACAGCTCTGAAGAGAGACATAGACAGCTCCACAATAGTAGTAGGAGACTTCAACACACCACTTTCGGTGAAGGACAGAACATCCAGAAAGAAGCTCAAAAAGGACAGAGAAGAGCTAAACGCTCCAATCAACCAACCTGATCTCATAGACATATACCAAACACTGCACCCAACAGCAGCCAAGTATACTTTCTTTTCCAACACACATGGAACATTCT
>NW_004444020.1:3784644-3785787 GCF_000243295.1 Trichechus manatus latirostris
GGATCAAAGACCTAAATATAAAATCAAAAACAATAAAGATCATGGAAGAAAAAATAGGGACAACGCTAGGAGCCCTAATACATGGCATAAACACAATACAAACCATAAATAACAATGCACAAGCACCAGAAGAGAGACTAGATAAATGGGAGCTCCTAAAAAGCAAACACTTATGCTCATCAAAAGACTTCACCAAAAGAGTCAAAAGACACTGTACAGACTGGGAAAAGATTTTTGGCTACAACAAATCCGATCAGCGTTTCATCTCTAAAATCTACAAGATACTGCAAAACCTCAAAAGACAAATAACCCAATTAAATAATGGGCAAAGGGTATGAACAGGCTTTCACCAAAGAAGATATTGAGGCTGCTAACAGACACATGAAGAAATGCTCAGGATCATTAGCCATTAGAGAAATGCAGATCAAAACTACAAAGATATCATCTCACCCCAACAAGGCTAGCATTAATCCAAAAAACAAAAAACAACAAATGCTGGAGGGGTTGTGGAGAGACTGGAACACTTATATACTGTTGGTGGGAATGTAAAATGGTACAACCACTTTGGAAATTGATTTGGTGCTTCCTTAAAAAGCTAGAAATAGAAGTACCATACGATCCAGCTATCCCACTCCTTGGAATATATCCTGGAGAAACAAGAGCCATCACACGAATAGATATATGCACACCCATGTTCATCGCAGCACTGTTCACAATAGCAAAAGATGGAAGCAACCTAGGTGCCCATCAACAGATGAATGGATAAACAAACTGTGGTATATCCACACAATGGAATATTATACAACGATAAAGAACAATGATGAAGCTGTGAAACATCGAATAACATGGTGGAAGCTGGAACTTATTATGCTGAGTGAATTTAGTCAGTCACAGAAGGACAAATACTGTATAAGACCACTATTATAAGAACTAAACATAGAAGAAAACATTCTTTGATGATTACAAGAGTGGGGAGGGAGGGTGAGGGTTATTCACTAACTAGATAGTAGATAAGAATCATCTTAGGTGAAGGGAAGGACAGCACATACTAGAGGGGAAGCCAGCACAACTGGACTAAACCAAAGCTAAGAAGTTTCCTCAATACAATCAAATACTTTGAGAGACAGAGTAGCAGGGATGGGG
>NW_004444020.1:3786190-3794170 GCF_000243295.1 Trichechus manatus latirostris
ACAGGGAACACAACAGAGGGTCCCTGATGGAGCAGTAGAATGATGGGGTGCAGAACTCAAATTCTAGTAAGAAGACCAGACTTAATGGTCTGACTGAGACTGGAGGCACCCTGGAAAGCATGGCCCCTAAACTCTCTATCACCCCAGAACCAAAACAGTTTCTGAGGCCAACTCTTCAGACAGGGATTGGACTGGACTGTGGGACGTAAAGTGATACTCGTGAAGAATGTGCCTCCCAGTCAAGTAGATACAAGAGACCAAAGGGGGGGTAGCTTCTTCCCAGAGGTGAGATGGGAAGGCAGAGAGAGTTAGGAGCTGGTTGAATGTTCATGGGGAATCGGGCGGAGGAGAGGAATGTGCTGTCCCAGAATGGGGTGAGCGGTTGGGGCCGCATAACAATGTAAGTAGAAAAAAATTTTTTTTGTATGGAAGACTAACTTGAAATGTAAACTTCATTTAATTACAACAATTTAAAAAAATTGAAAAATAAATAAATAAAAAAGTTCTTTTTGAAGCAAACAACATTTTTAGAGCACAAGAAAGTTTCTTCTTGGTTGATTAGGGTCCTTAGCTTGGGCATTAGGATTACTATGAAGACAGAAGTATGAAAATGCCTATTATCCAAATGGGCCATCTGAGCAAGATAGCTACCCTCGGCTGACTGCATGTTGTTGTTGTTGTTCTTGGATGCCATGGAGTTAGTTTTCAACTTATAGCAACCCCATGTGACAGTAGAACTGTCCCATAGGGTTTTCTAGGCTGTAATCTTTATGGGAGCAGATCACCAGATCTTTCTCCTGTAGAACCACTAGGTAGTTTCAAAGCCCCAACCTTTCCATTAGCAGCTGAGTGCTTAACCATTGTGCCACCAGGGCTCCTTTGACTGCATATTAGAACTGCCTTTTTCCCCAGGACATTCTCAGGTCACAGTCAGCTCTGCACACATTCCTACCTCCTCATTGGTGCTGGGTGACTCTTAAATAATGGTATGAGTCTTCATAAACATCCATCAGCTGAAAGACCTGAGAGTTATTGCTTCCTATGAAGTACTTGAGGAGGTGCCATCGTCCAGGAGTGGTATCAAGGTCAGCACGGATGAGGTGTGAGCATTTATGTCTTTTCTGCCCCCATGTGTTGCTACTTCATCTCAGAAGTTCAGGGCAGCAGTGTGCGTGATGGGTGGAGGGGAAGAGGAGACCCCACCCTTCTGAAAGGGAGAGCAGAGGCCAGACCCATTTCTGTGGATGTGTTTGGAGTGGAGATCAAACCAATTCTAAAGTCTGTCAGGACACCTGAAGGCAATAGAAAAGCAAAGAAAGTTTTGAAAAATAAGAGCAGTAAGGTTCAGTAAAGAAAGAGACGAAGGATGGAGGGAAGGAGGAAGGAGTGATAGCAACTGTATGGAGTTCTGTAAGTATCTAATTTATTTTTTTCAAGTGGTTAACTGGTTATGCCAATGCCATTTGTTGAAAAATCCTTCTTTTCCTCCTTTCCCAATACCACCTTTATCATAAACTGTTTTTTCTTTTTTTTTTTGTGGTTTCTATTCAGTTCCATTAATCTGTTAATCATGCCAGTGTCTTCTTCAGTTTTTGAAACCTTACTAATACATTTTGGTGTCCAACAGTGCTAGTCCAGGGGAATTCAGAGCTACATTCAGAACGAGAGCTGGATGTGGGCTTTCCCACTCTTCTTTTTATCATTTTGAGTTTTGGATCCTAATAGCGTGAGCTCAGAAGAAACTGCTTAGGGCAACAGTGTGCACCTAATAGGGATTAATCATGTGTGCCTGAGTGTAAGATCCTGCCACGGCCTTCCAGTCACAAGGAAATGAGGTAGTATTGGAAAAAACTCTAAGCTTTTCACCTGTAATTAAAAGTCTGGTAGAGATAAATGAAAGACCCCATAATTTGGTTAGTTTTCTTGTTTCTACAATTGACCCAACTGTGTGAGCTCTCAGTGACCTGCTTGCTGCCTGGAGTCCGAGCCTGGTTCAGCAGGGCACCTTCTCCTCTATCGCAGGGTGAGAATGATGCTCTTGGATGTTTCCAGGGAGACAGCCGCGGTGGGTGCTTCCTGACCTCATCCTACCCTCTCATCCCATGCTGTCAGACTATCATGGCTGCAAACAGAGGTAGTAGATGGTGAAACCAACATGGTTTTACTTTTGGTGTCCAAGTTTTAATCAGGCTAGAAGTAATATAGAACTGGAAAACATCTTCTAAACCTTGTATGCCATAGGTTCCCAAATAATCAGGAGTGGGAGGAGGGTAATAAAGAAAGAAAATGGTTAGAGATATTCACTCTGTCCTTTTTGGCCTGTGTTAAAGCCATGCCTCAGTTTCAACCCTTATCACGTTGTGGTGGGGTTATCTATTTATCTGTATGCCCCACCCCTGTGAGCTGCCTATGAAGGTCAGGACTGCCAGTCTGGTATGGTGACTGGAATATCAACCAAAAACCAAATCCACTGCCATCGAGTCAATTGCGACCCACAGCAACCCTATAGGACAGAGAAGAACTGTCCCATAGGATTTCCAAGGCTGTAAATCTTTATAGAAGCAGACTGCTACATCTTTTTCCTACTCCTTTAGACCCAAACCAAACCAAACCCACTGCCATCGAGTCAATTCCAATTCATAGCGACCCTAGAGGACAGAGTAGAACTGCCCCATGGGATTTCCAAGGCTGCAAATCTTTACAGAAGCAGGCTGCCACATCTTTCTACCGCCAAGTGCCTGGTGGGTTCGAGCCGCCGACCTTTCAGTTAGCAGCCAAGCACTTAACCCCTGCGCGACCACGGCTTCTGTCCAGAATATACCAAAAAAACAAAAATATTGCCATCAAGTCAATTCCGACTTATAGTGACCATATAGGATAGAGTAGAACTGCCCCATAGAGTTTCTAAGGAGAAGCTGTGGATTCAAACTGCTGACCTGTTGGATAGCAGCCAAGTTCTTTAACCACTGTGCCACCAGAGCCCTGACTGGAATGTAGTTGGTGCTAAATAAGTGTTTGAGAAATTATTAAGTGATAGAGTCTAGGAGTATATGTGATAACACTAGTACTTTTTTGAAAAACACCATTCCTGTGTTCACTTTGGAATCCCTAGGTGGTACAAATGCTTAACACACTCAGCTGCTGTCTCAGTCATTTAGTGCTGCTACAACAGAAATACCACAAGTAGATGGCTTTAACAAAGAGAAGTTTATTCTCTCACAGTCCAGTAGGCTATAAGTCCAAATTCAGGGCATTAGCTCCAGGGGAACGCTTTCTCTGTCGGCTCTGGAGGAAGGTCCATGTTGTCAGTCTTCTCTTGGTCTGGGAGATTGTCTGTGCAGGAACCTCAGGTCCACAGGACACACTCTGCTCCCGGCACTGCTTTCTTGGTGGTATGAGGTCCCCATGTCTCTCTGCTCACTTCTCTCTTTTATATCTCAAAAGAGACTGGTTTAAGACACTATCCAATCTTGTATACCTCATGAGTATAACTGCTGTTAATCCATCTTATTAGAGCATAATGATTGAATCTGCAACACATAAGGAGATCACATCAGATTACAAAATGGTACACAGGTCTACAATACTGGGAATCATGACCCAGCCAAGTAGACAGATACTTTTGGGGGACACAGTTCGATCCATGACAGCTGCTAACCGAAAGATTGGAAGTTCGAGTTCACCCAGAGGCACCTCAGAAGAAAGGCCTGGCAATCTACTTTCGACAAATCAGCCTTTGAAAACCCTATGGGTGCAGTTCTACTGATACAGATAGGGTTGCCATGAGTAAGAGTCAACTCAACAACGACTGGTATTCAGTTCAGCCACATTGTGTGTGTGGTGGGTTCAAGGGAGAGAGGAGGTGTTTGCTTTAAAAAAGAATAATACCCCTACTATTGCCTAATGTCTCGGAGCATTTTCCAGGTGTATCCCACTAGAATCAGAGAAGGATCTGGGAAATAAGGTTAGGGCTCTTTACTGAGAAAGATAAAATCTCTGTGGGGCAGTTCTACTCTGTCCTATAGGGTCTCTGTGAGTTGAAATCGACTCCACAGCACCTAACGACAACAAGCCGGTGACATTGCAACATGAGTTCACTGCTGCCTGGAGCCTGTGATACCTTCACTGTGACTGCCCGGGCTCTGCTGGGTCTTGTCTGTGTAGATTGCATCTCAGCTCTTGCAGAAAGTTACAGGGAAAAGGAGGAAGAAAATCCTGAAAGTGGCAGAAGCCAAACTTCCTGTGGCTCCTTTACCCTGCAGGTTCAACTCTGAGCTGCTTTGCTAATCACATAGGAACATCTTTTAGTCACCCTTTCCTTTGCTTCACTAGCCTCTTTTTTTTTTTTTTTAACTAAAGCAAAAAAAAAAAATTTTTTTTAAATAAGTCTTATCACAGCTTACAAGCACACAAAGGACAGAATAAAAACATTTGCAAAGTGAAGGCCCAGGACCCTCTGTTAAGCCTTCACCCAAAACTGTGCTGCCCAGTGGCACCCACCTCAGAGCCAGCCTGGGAATGAACACGAAATTGCTGACTGAACATGTTCCTAGGCTGTGATCAGGACTCCCTGGGAGAAGAGTTTTTGGACAGTGTGTGGTTTCATTCTTTCTGCTTAGAGACGATGAAAATTACAATTCCCAGTCCTACAGACTTGATACCTGGGGAACAGCCAATATGAGTTCTCTAAGGCTTTTTCCTTTTTTTTTTTCCATCCTTAGCATTGGGCAGTTTTACTTTTGAAAAGAAACTGCAGTATTACAAGCAGGAAAAGGAGCATTAAAAATGCCTTAAACACCCTGAGAGTATGGCCCCCAGACACCCTTTTAGCTCAGTGGTGAAGTCACTTCCGAGGTTCACAGTTCAGCCAGGGATTGGACAGCCCCATAAAACAAAATGGGACTAATGAGGCACAGCAGTCCAGGGACAAGGACTAGAAGGCAGAAGGGGACAGGAAAGCTGATGATAGGGAACCCAAGGTTGAGTAAGGACAGTGTTGACATGTAGTGGGGTTATTAACCATTGTGATAGGGCAACGTGTACTAACTTTAATGAGAAACTATTTTGTTCTGTAAAACTTCATCTAAAGTGAGAATAGCAGCACAACTGGAAGAACGTAATCGATGTCACTGAATTGTGCATGTAGAAATTTTTGAAATGGTGTATCTTTGGCTATGTATGTTTTCACCAAAAAAAAAAAGATCGAGACGGGATAGTGTTGACATGTTGTGGGGTTGTTAACCAGTCATAAAACAATATGGCTACCGACTGTTTAATGAGAAACTATTTGTTCTGTAAACCTTCACCTAAAGTACAATTAAAAAAAAAAAAAATACCTTAAACACCTCAAGTTATTTGTTGTTGTTGTTGTTAGGTGGTGTCGAGCTGGTTCCAACTCCTAGTGGCCCCATGTGACAGAGTAGAACTGCCCCATAGGGTTTCCTAGGCTGTAATCTCTAGGGAAGCGGATGGCCAGGTCTTTCTTCCTTAGAGCCATTGGGTAGGTTCAGATCGCCAACCTTTCAATTAGCAACTGAGCGCTTAACCATTATTTACCTACCTTAAAATGTTCTGGATCAATCCCTTCATAAAGACAACTTTTAAAAAATAAGTACTGTGAGTTGCCTTTAGATAAAGCGTGTTCTCCATGCCAGCTCTGCTTCCCCTGTGGAAGCCGGTGGTACAGTGTGAGGCCTCTCTGCCAATTGCTACGGAGAGTGGCTTCAGGAAAGAGTTTCCATGGAGGAGGCAGAGAGGTGCCTAGAAAACTCTCATCTGTATCTAAATTGTCCATCAAAAAAGGTTAAGCAGAGGATGGGGGGGAAATATTTAAGAGTGTCTGTATGTGTGAGAGAGAGAGGAGAAGGATGAATATGTTTTATTTGATATGTGGGTTATAGTTTTCTTGAAGAAATCCTTTTCCAGAATAACAAAGAAGAAAATCTTGGGCAGTCAAACCATCTTGGTGGCACAGTGGTTAAGCACTCAACTGCTAACCAAAAGGTCCATGGTTCAAACTCACCAGCCACTCTGCAGGAGAAATATGTGGCTGTCTGCTTCCATAAATATTTATAGTCATGGAAAACCCTACGGGGCAGTTCTCCTCTGTCCTATAAGGTCACTATGAGCTAGAATCAACTCAGTGGCAATGGGTTTCATTTTTTTTTTTTGTTTAGTGTCTGATCGGGAGAAGCCCTAGTGGCACAGTGGTTAAAGTGCTTGGCTGCTAACTGAAAGGTCAGCAGTTCAAACCTACTAGCTGCTCCCTGGGAGAAAATGTGGCAATCTGCTTCCATAAAGATTACAGCCATAGGAACCCTATGGGGCAGTTCTACTCTGTCCTACAGGGTTGCTGTTGTGGATTGAACTGTGTCCCCCTACAATATGTGTTTTAAATCCTAACCGCTATGCCTGTGTATAATCCCATTTGGGGATGGGTTGTCTTTGTTATGTCAATGAGACAGGATTAGTGTAGGGTGCATCTTGAGTCAATCTCTTTTGAGATATAAAAGAGATTAAAAGCAAGCTAGAAGCAGAGGTGGGGGAAGAGAGATGCCAAGTCACATAAGATCACCCAGGAGCAAAAGCCCAAAGAGACAAGGACCTTCCTCCAGAGCTGACAGAGAGAGAAATCCTTCTCCTAGAGCCAGCACCCTGAATACAGACTTCTAGCTTTCTAAACTGTGAGAAAATAAATTTCTGTTTGTTAAAGCCATCCACTTGTGGTATTTCTGTTGTAGCAGCACTATCTAACTAAGACAGTCACTGTGCATTAGAATTGACTAATGGTAACAGGTTAGTGTCTGATCAGATAGAACATGTCTCCTTTATCTCTTCTTTTTTTCAGGTGGTGGTGGTGGTAGTGTATTATTTGCTTTATTTGGTTGATTTTGCTAAAATCAAATACTTGTGTCTTCAAACTATATTCAGTTCTTTTTAGAGAATGGAGCTTGCTTTGTTGGCCTTTCTGGATGCTAACTCATGCTTTCTACTCTAATTCAGTACCTGTTTTGTTGTTTGTTTTTTTTTATTTTGGGGGGATGTTTTGTTTGTTTCTTTTGTTTTGTTTATAATGCTTTTAATTCTATTGAAACCAGTGAACAACAAAACACATCAGGCTAGGAGAAAGAACCAAAAAAAAAAACAAACTCGTTGCCATCGAGTCAATTCTGATTCATAGCGACCCTATAGGACAGAGTAGAACTGCCCCACAGGGTTTCCAAGGAGTGGCTGGTAGATTCAGACTGTTGACCTTTTGGTTAGCAGTCAAGCTCTTAACCACTGCGCCACCAGGTCTCAAAATGGAGGAAGAAAGGGAGTCCTTAAAAAAAAATGTGATATCTGGGATTTGCTTCAAAATAAAATGTTAGAGGTGGAAAGTGGACAACATATCAGGGTAGAGGAATAAGAGAGGTCCCTAAAAATAGTTTTAGGGAGGATACCACAGAATACCAGAAAGATATTTACCTGTGTTTTATTGACTATGCAAAGGCATTCAACTGTGTAGATAGATCATAACAAATTATGAATAACATTTCGAAGAATGGAAATTCCAGAACACTTAATTGTGCTCATGAGGAACCTGAACACAGATCAAGAGGCATTCATTTGAACAGAACTTTGTGGTTTAAAGTCAGGAAAGGTGTGCATCAGGGTTGTATCCTTTCACCATACTTAATTCAATCTGTGTGCTGAGCAAATAATCTGAGAAGCTGAACTGTATGAAGAAGAGCAGGACATCGGGATTGAAGGAAAACTTATAAACAGCCTGTGTTATGTAGATGACACAACCTTGCTTGCTGAAAGTGAAGAGGACTTGAAGCATTTGCTGATGAAGATCAAAGACCACAGCCTTTGTTATAGATTGCACCTCAACATAAAACAAAAATCCTTACATCTGGCCCAATAAGCAACATCATGATCAACAGAGAAAAGATTGAAGTTGTCAAGGATTTCATTTTACTTGGATCCACAATCAAC
>NW_004444020.1:3796048-3802840 GCF_000243295.1 Trichechus manatus latirostris
TTCCATCGTTTTGCTATCGTGAACAATGCTGCCATGAACATAGGTGTGCTATTGCTGATTTTTTTATGGGCCAATTTACCATCCTTAGAATGATGAAACATTATAATAGAGACATTAAAAAAAAGGACAAGTGACACTGTATTTCCTAAACCAACAACAAAACATCCAGTGTGGATTGAACAGCCAAAATGTTGCTTTGCTTGGTCTTTCAGGACCGTCAGGGGAGCATAAGGCATATGGAATCTACCCTTACCTGCTACATCAGTGCCATTTACAGATTGCCAGCTACATATCCGCTGAGCCCCCCAAGGACTCATACTGGCTGTAATTTCTTTCTCTTCTGGTTTCCCCAAGCATGTCCCCCTGTGTTTCATGATGCACAGTACTCCCTAGGAGCAAACCTAATTAAATCTCAAGAACTCAGAGGAAGCAATCTTGTTAATATTGGTCAAAGGAATTGCAGTGATGAAGGATGGGCAGGTCTTAAGAACCAAGAGACTAGACCAGAAGTCAGTTTGCGTCAACAGTATGTACTGAGACTTTGAATTCAGTTTCCTGGCTGGAAGCTTTGGATCATGATCTACCTGCATGAGGCAGGGTCCCTGGAGAGGGATGAGGTTCCAGTTTGCCATTGGAATAACCATCCCAATCACTGTTCTTCTGATCCCATGTCTGTGACTTTGCTCCAGCTACTTTCCTCTATCTATAATTATCTTTTTCCCATTCATCCATTTTTTCAAAGCTCAGCTCAAATCTCAACAATTTTCCTGAAAGACCAAACTAGTGGGTAGTTGTTGTTCTACTTATTGGATCTCATTTGCTGTCCTATGATAACTAGCTACTTATATATCAAGTGTCTCCTAAAGGAAGAAATACTGTCTTATACTTCGATCATAGAAATTGCTGAATTTTATTGTTGGAAGGAATCTCAAAACATACTGGATTGAGGAGCAAGTAGATCAGTGTTAGAGCACCAGTGATTGCATTTGTCCAATGGGAGTAGATGGGTAAAATAGGAGAAAAGGAGTTCTTGGTGTCACACTTACCCTTTCCTTGGGGCTGGTCTGAAGCTGTAGTGAAGGTATCTGAGTTATTCTTTCAGTCTATAACAGAGAGTGGAAGTAGAATAGGGAAACTATGACCAAGATCTCTTGTGGTGATTAAATAAAGAGGTACATCTGCTAATTTCTGATTTGTCCTCAAGCAGTTTTATTCTTAAATGACATTTTAAGCATAACTGATACACAGATGTCCTTGGAACCAGGGATAGTTAGAAGATTGAATTAGTAGAATAATGAAGAACAATTGACTTTTTTGCTGGGAGGTCTTTGGAACAGATTGTTTAAAATAAGCACAATTGTTTAGAAACAGAATAGGAGAGACCTGGCTTGATGAATTTTCTATTTTACATGGAATTGTACATGAGGAGGACAAGAGAGAGATTCAAAATTTCATGCTTGCCATGGATAGTTAGAGAATGGTAATTACAGTAGGACAATACAGTACATAAACTTTCTAAACAAAGAAACAAGTAAGGAAGCATCAAAACACCAATGACAAAACAAACAATAAAATAAAATAGAAATCATAAAGCCAGATGAGAGAAATAAAAGCTGACAACATTTATGTCAATAAATGTAATATATTAAAGTGCCCTATTAGATGACAGACCACCACAGTATGACATGTTGCATTGGTGAAAAACAAGGCTCCAGGAATTGACAATATACCAACTGAGATGTTTCAATAAATAGATGCAGCACAGGAGGCGCTAACATGACTATGCCAAGAAATTTGGAAGGCATCTACCTGGCCAACCAACTGGAAGAATCCGTATATGTGCCCATTGCCAAGAAAGGTAATCCAACAGAATGCGGAAATTATCAAACAATATCATCAATTTTTTGCTGATGATAATTCAAAAACGGTTGCAGCAGTACAATGACAGGAAACTGCCAGAAATTCAAGGCAGATTCAGAAGAGGATGTGGAACGAGGGAGATCATTGCTGATGTCAGATGAATCTTGGCTGAAAGAAGAGAATACCAGCAAGATGTTTACCTGTGTTTTATTGACTATGCCAAGGCATTCAACTGTGTGGATCAAAACAAATTATGGATAACATTGCGAAGAATGGGAATTCCAGAACTCTTAATTGTGCTCATGCAGAACATGTATATAGCTCAAGAGGCATTTGTTCTAACAGACAAGGGGATATTGTGTGGTTTAAAATCAGGAAAGATATGTGTCAGGGTTGTATCCTTCCACTATACTTATTCAGCCTGTGTGCTGAGCAAATAATCTGACAAACTGGACTATATGAAGAAGAACACGACATCAGGATTGGCGATATGCAGATGACACAACCTTGCTTGCTGAAAGTGAAGAGGACTTGAAGCCTTTACTGATGAAGATCAAAGACTACAGCCTTCAGTATAGATTGTTCCTCAATATAAAGAAAACAAAAATCCTCACACCTGGAACCATAAGCAACATCATAATAAATGGAGAAAAGGTTGAAGTTGTCAAGGATTTCATTTTACTTGGATCCACAATCAACGCCCATGGAAGCAGCAGTCAAGAAATCAAATGATGTATTGCATTGGGCAGATCTGCTGCAAAAGACCTCTTTAAAGTGTTAAAAGCAAAGATGCCACTTTAAGGACTAAGGTGTGCCTGACCCAAGCCATAGTATTTTCAGTCACCTCATATGCATGTGAAAGCTGGACAATGAATAAGGAAGACCAAAGAAGAATTGATGCCTTTGAATTATGGTGTTGGTGAAGAATATTGAATATACCATGGACTACTGGAAGAACAAACAATCTGTCTTGGAAGAGGTATAGCCAGAATGCTCCTTAGAAGCAAGGATGGTGAGACCTCGCCTCATGTACTTTGGACATATTATCAGGCAGGACCAGTCCCTAGAGAAGGACATCATGCTTGGTAAAGTAGAGGGTCGGTGAAAAAGAGGAAGACCTCAAGGAGATGGATTGACACCGTGGCTGCAGCGGTGAGCTCAAACATAGCAACAATTGTGAGGATGGTGCAGGACCAAGCAATGTTTCATTCTGTTGTACATAGGATTGCTATGAGTTGGAGCAGACTCCACAGCACCTAACAACAACAACAATTAGATGACAAAGACTTTCCTATTTTATCTAAAACAAAATATAGCCATCTGCTCTATTCTCCTAACACAAAATGATACAAAAGATTTACAAATACAAGGATAGCCAAAGAAGAGTCAGACAGAAATAAGTAAGACATATTTTTAAATTAACAAAGCAAATAAAAGATTCAAAATAATACAGGAATGATAATATTGGTTAGAACAAAAGTCAAAGGAAGGATTCCGGAGCAAGATGACGGTTTGAACAGCTCCATGCTCCCATCCTACCACAAAATACCAGCCAATAAAAAGAGCAGACACTGACAGAACCAGTCAAAGGTTTGCAGCAACTAAGCAAAAACTGAATCAAGAAAAAGGAATGTGATTAATGTCACTGAATTGTTCGCTTAAAAATTGTTAAAATGACAATTTTTTGTTATATATGTTTTACTACAATAATTTTTTTAACTCAATAAGAAAGACACACACCAAATTGACAAACCAATCTTAATTATCAATACAGATGCAATGATCTGAAAGAAAGTTCTATCAAATTATATACATCAGGATCAAATGATTATTATGTGTAGTCATTCCCATTAAAATCAAGATCAAAACAAAGATATTCACCACCTCCACTATTAAACCAAAACACCAAACCCGTTGCCGTGGAGTCAATTCTGACTCATAGCTATCCTATAGGACAGAGCGGAACTACCCCACAGGATTTCCAAGGAGCAGCTGGTGGGTTCGAACTGCCAACCTTTTAGTTAGCAGCTGAGCTGTTAACCACTGTTCCACTAGGCTCCCCTCCACTATTAGATAACCTTATTCTGGACATTCAAATCAATAAGATGTAAAATAAAAGTAAGAGCTCCAAACTTATGAATTGTAGTACAAAATTATTATTTGTAGAAACACTGTTGTTTTCCAAAAAGAATCCTAAGCCAGCCATTAGAATTAATAAGAAACTTTAATAAAGTGTACAATTACAGAGTCAACATGCAAAAAATTAATATCTAATGATCTATTTTAATAATTCTATTTATATGAAGTTCAAGAACAGGCAAAACTAATCTGAAATTGTTTTTCAGACTAGCTTAATTTCTAGTGGTGATAGAAATCAAAACAGTGGTTGTTCTGAGGGAGAAGATTGCCTGAAAAAGAGTATAAGGAAAGTTTCTGGGGGGAACGGAGATGTTCTGTATCTTGATTGGGCTGCTGACTAATGGGTGTATACTATACATTTAAGATATGTGAGTTTTATTGTATGTAAATTAACATCATACAATATGTAGCCTTTTCAGACTGGCTTATTTCATCTAGCAATATGCTTTTAAGGTTCTTCTACGTCTTTTTGTAGCTTGATAGCTCCTTTCTTTTCATCATTGAATAATATTCCGTTGTATAGATGTATCACAGTTTCTGTTACCATTCACCTGTTGAAGGACATCTTCATTGCTTCCAATTTGGGGCAATTACGAATAAAGCTACTGTAAGCATTCATGTGCCAAGTTTTCAGTTCATCTGAATGAATGCCTAGGAGTGCAATTGGTATGCCTATGTTTAGCTTTGTAAGAAACTGCCACACTGTCTTATCTGTCTGTACCATTTTGCATTCCCACCAGAATAAATGAGAGTTCCTGTTACTCCACATCCTTGTCAGCACTTGGTGTTGTCTGTGTTTTGGATTTTAGCAATTCTAATAGGCATGTAATGGTATCTCATTGTGTTAATTTGCAGTTCCCTAATAATGTTGAGAATCTTTTCATATGCTTATTTTCCATCTGCATATCTTCTTTAGTAAGGTGTCTGTTCAGATCTTTTGCCCATTTTTTAATTCAGTTGTTTGTTTTCTTATTGTTGAGTTTTAAAAGTTCTTTGTATTTTTTGGATACAAGTCCTTTAACCATTACGCATTTTGCAAGTATTTCTCCTAGTCTGTGGCTTGCCTTTTCATTCTCTTAACAATGTCTTTCACAGAGCAGAAGTTTCAAATTTTAATGAAGTCCAACTTGACCAACTTTTTCTTTCATGGTTTTAGTGTTGTATCTAAAAAGTCATCGTCAAACCCAAAGTCTCCTAGATTTTCTCCTATATTATCTTCTAGATGTTTCATAGTTTTGTGTTTTACATTTAGGTCTATTATCTATTTTGAATTAATTTTTGTGAAAGATGTCGTCTGTGTCTAGATTCATTTTTTTGCATGTGGATGTTCAGTTGTTCCAGTACCATTCATTGAAAAGACTATCCTTTCTCCATTGAATTGCCTTTGCTCCTTCGTCAAATATTAGTTGACTTTATTTGTGATTTGTGTGGGTCCATTTCTGGGCTCTCTCTCCTCTTCCTTTGATGAATTTGTTTATTCTTTCACCAATAATACTTTGTCTTTATCACTGTAGGTTTATAGTAAGTCTTGCAGTCAGGTAGTGTAAGTCCTCAGACTTTGTTCTCCTTCAGTATCGCATTGGCTCTTCTGGGTCTTTTGCCTTTCCATGTAAAGTTTAGAGTCAGTTTGTTGACATCTATGAAATAATTTGCTGGAATTTTAATTGGGATTGTGTTGAAACTGTAGATCATTTTGGGAAGAATTGGCATCTTAACAATATTGAGGATTCCTATCTATGAGCATGGAATACCTCTCCATTTATTTAGATCTTCTTTGATTTCTTTCATCAGAGTTTTGTAGTTTTCCTCAGATAGAGCTTACAAATATTTTGTTGATTTACACCTAAGAATTTTATTTGAGGGAGGGGGTGCTAATGTAAATGGTATTGTGTTTTTTAATTTAAAATTCCAGTTGTTCATTGCTGGTATATAGGAAATCATTGGCTTTTGTATATTAGTTTTGTGTCCTGAAACCTTGCTATAATAGTGTATTAGTTCCAGGAGTTTTGGTTTTAGTTTTTGTTTTGGTGATTTTTCTATATAGATAATCTTTTGATCTGCAAACAAAGTCAGTTTTATTTCTTCCTTCTCAATCTGTATACATTCTATTTTCTTTTCTTGTGTAATCACATTAGCTAAGATTTCCAGTACATTATTGAATAGGAGTGATGAGAGGGGACATCTTTGCCTTGTTCCAGATCTGTTTGTAAATTATACTGCAATAAAATAAGTTAATAAAAAACTAATAGTTCTCCTGTATACCATCAATGACCATCTAGAACATATAAGGGAAACTGTCTATTTCCTAATTACAATATAATAAAAGCTCAAATTTAACCAAATAGCCAAAACATAAACAAAAAAAACTACAAAACTTCACTGAGGAGCATAAAAGATTTGAATGAATGGAGAAAGACATCATTTTCTATCTCAAGGGAAGATTTATTATTGCAGAAATTCCTCAGTTTAGTTTATAGCCTTAATAAAATCCAAATCAATATTTTAATAACAGAATTTTTTTATTAACGTTTAGAAAATTAGTCTAAAGCTCACCTGGAAGGATAAGCAGGCAAGAGTAGTAAAGACTTTTTTTTAATTTTATTTTATTGTACTTCAGGTGAAGGCTTACAGAATAAATATTTTCTCATGAAACAGTAGTACACATGTTGTTTTATGACATTGGTTAACAACTCCACAACATATTAACCTTCTAAATTCTCAACCTTTTTTTTTTTTTTTTTTTTGGTGAAAAAACACATAGCCAAAGATACACCATTTCAAAAATTTCTACAT
>NW_004444020.1:3803624-3879127 GCF_000243295.1 Trichechus manatus latirostris
TCTATTGCCTATTTAGTATTCCCCCCCACCCCTCCCATCCCTGGTAACCAACAAAGATTGTTACATTTTGTGTGTGAACAGTAAAGATATTTTTGAAAAATAGAAATGAGGAGGGATTTTCTCTGCCAAAAGTAAAATCATACCATCAAATAATAATAATTAAAATATTGTATTACAGGTACAAAAAAGCATACAGATGAGGGAGACAGACTAGATTGCCCAGAAGCAATCTCTAGTATATTTAAAAATTCGAAATATAATAAAGGCAGCATTCCAAAACACTGGAGAGACGATCACTCAATAAAGGTATTGGGAGAATTAATTATTTGGAAAAAATAAATTAAAGCTTTACATAACAGTATATCAAAGTAAATTACAAATGGATTCAATTGTTTGTCTTAGTCGGGTTCCCTAGGAAACAGACTGTGAGAAGGAGATTTGTGTGCAGGAGGTTTAGTGCTGACTGGAGTGTGCTGTGAGGCAGTGAGGGACATAGGGCCGAATGGGGAAGTCAGGCTGTGATGCAGTTACCACGGAGACCTCAGCCAACTCCACAGGGAGCTGGGGGCTGAGCTGGCCCTTCAAAGTTGTCCCACACTGAGACAAGAGCGTTTGTCCCCTGACATCAACCATGTGTTGGATGTGGAGTTCCCCCTGGAAGAGTGGAATCGGGTGAGGCAGCTCGCTTTGGCCAAGGGGAATGCCAAATGCTGGAAGCGGGATTCAGCTGTGAACCATCAGCAGCCACCATCCCTGGAAGTTACAGGAGGAGAACCTCAGCCTTGAATTGGGGACCTGACTGGCACACCGCAGCACCCACTACACAGTTAAATGTAAAAATTGAAATTATAAAACAAATAGAGGGAAATATTGGTAAGTATTCTCACAAATGGAATTAGGAAGGGCTTTCTTTGGATTAAAAAAGTCAAAGGCAAACAGCTGGGGGAAAATATTTGCAATAAACATGATAGTTAATGGGTTAATATTCTCGACATATAAAAAGCCCTTACAAACGTTTTTAAAGACTAATACTACAGGAAGTTAGTAGGCAATGATAGTGAGCAAAAGAAAATATGTATATGATCAATAAACTTATAAAACAGTGTCTAATTTGACTAAAAATCAAAGAAATACAAGTTTAGTGTTATTTTTTCTCTTTAAATTGACAGAAACTGAGGCTTTTAGAGTTTAAGTGATTTCCTTGAAGTCACACCATGTACCGTAATGGAACAGGCATTCACATCTAGAGCTGAGCTTCTACTTAAACGCGGCACAATAAATACATGCATTTAATCAAAACCTCATTAGATATTGAAGGGATTTTTTAAAGCAATGGACCACAAGAACAAAGTAAACAGGAGAGCAAACACAACAATATAGTTTAAAAAGCTAGAAAACAAAAGGAGGTAACTTACGTAGCAGACCTGATAAAGTCAAATCCTAACTTGGCAGTGGGGAAAGCTTAGCAGCAACCCCAGTTCACACTGCAGAATCCCATCGTATTCCAGGAACCTCTGGAGATGGGAGCGGAGGTGGGACCACAGAAGAGGATAGATTGAAAGGCGTTATAAGAAGCAGTTGGCTCCCAACCCTCCCACATTCCATGCAGCTGGAGATTTGTACTTCCCTCACCCTGGCAGCTGCCAACCAAAAGGTCAGAGGTTCCAGTCCACCCTGAGGCGCCTCGGAAGAAAGGCCTGGTGATCTACTTCCAAAAAGTCAGCCACACACATGGGATCACCATGAGTCCAAATTGACTTTCTGGAAACTGGGTTTGTTTTTGTTTTGTTTTTTTTCATCCCACACAAGATGGGAGCCCTATTCTCTGAGGCTATTAAGTAGAGGGACTCTCAAGGAACACCAGGCACTGTATACAGAAATAGAGTGATGAAGGGATGTTTACATACTGAATGCTGAAACCCTGGCCCTCTTCCTTAACTGGCTCCCAGAATGCTAGCAGCCAGGCCCACAGCCTCCAGGCGGGAGACCAAGAGGAAAAATCTAAAGATATTGTCATGGATTGAATTGTGTCCCCCAAAAAATGTGTGAAGCAACTTGGCTAGGTCATGATTCCTAGTATTGTATGATTGTGTTATCTGATGTGATATGTTTATGTGCTGTAAACGGTATCACTATGATGAGATTATATGTGATCTCCTTATGTGTTGTAAATTCTATCACTGTGATGAGGTTATACTGATGAGGTTGACAAGATTAGTGTCTTAATGCAATCTCTTTTGAGATATAAAAGAGAGAAGTGAACAGAGACACTTGGGAACCTCATACCACCAAGAAAGCAGTGCTGGGAGCAGAGCACATCCTTTGGACCTGAGGTTCCTGCACAGAGAAGCTCCCAGACCAAAGGAAGATTGATGACATGGACCTTCCTCCAGAGCCGATGGAGAAAGCGTTCCCCTGGTGCTGATGCCCTGAATTTGGACTTGTAGCCTACTGGACTATGAGAGAATAAATTTCTGTTTGTTAAAACCATCCACTTGTGGTATTTCTGTTGGAGCAGCTCTAGATGCCTAAGACAGATATGTCCGTTATGCCACACCTAGTTGTGACATTTTCCAAATCAGATACAAAAACCAAAGCTGTTTTTGCCGTTGCGTTGATTCCAACTAACAGCAACCCTATGGGACAGAGTAGTACTGCCCCTATAGGGTTTCCAAGGAGCAGCTGGTAGATTCGAACTGCACACCTTTTGGTTAGCATCCTGAGTTCTTAACCACTGAATTGGTTTTACTGAGGTGGTAATGGATAGGTGGGGGGAGAAGCAGTAGGAAAAGCAGTTGGTATCACTGTAGGCCTCGTGTGACCTCCCTTTCCTGAAAAGCTGACGTCTAGAGGACTGGCTTTTCCTTCAAGTGCTACTTTTCTCAAAGCCACGAAAAATAGAGCGTATCAGCCTTAGTTTGCAGCCCGTGGCTTTTCTCCTGTGAGACACCCAGAAGCATTTCATATTGTGTCTGGTAGGGAGGGGTTGATTTCAGTCACCCAGAAGGTCCTTCTTATTTCACTCAAACTCAACATGCTTGTGGAAACCCTAGTAGTATAGTGGTTAAGTGCTACGGCTGTTAATCAAAGGTCAGCAGTTCAAATCCACCAGGCGCTCCTTGGAAACTATGGGGCAGTTCTACCCTGCCCTGTAGAGTTGCTGTGACTCGGAATCAACTTGACGGCAATGGGTTTGGGTTTTTTAGGGTTTTCAACATGCTTGTAAGCAAAGTTACAACTGTTCATACTGGTTTGAACCCCTGATGAGAATTTGCATTTCCACCCCAGATATACTGAATCAGAATCTACAGTTTAACAATATCCCCAGGTGATTCTTATCTACAATAAAGTTTGAGAACCGCTGCTCTACTAGTGGTTCTCAGAACTGATCCCTAATAGCAGTATTAGCATCACCTGGGAACTTGTTAGAAATGCAAATTCTCAGCAGGGGTTTGAACCAGAATGAACTGGTTCAAAGGCCAGCTTGTAAGACAGCATGGCCTCCAGGGGACATTCTCCCACCCCTCCTACCTCTCCTGCAACTTGCATATCACAGGTGACCTCACCTTACCTTCATGTGACTGTTTTAGAAACTCAAGGTGTCAGAGCTGTTGAATATCCAGCACGATGGGCTTTTTCCAGACATGCTTTCTCAATGCCCCATGCTCTCACTTTCTTCTTTGCTCTAAACCTTTGTGAAGGCCAATCGGTGGTTAGAGACTATGATACTCTAGGAAAAGAGAAAAGACCTCCCAAGCTAATAATTATGCTAATAGCAGCATCGGGGACCTGACAGTATGAGAAGCACTTTCATATATTATCTCACCGAATTTTCAAAAGCTTACAGAGTTGATTATATCTCCATTTTATAGACAGAAAAAGTAAGGCTCAAAGTGATCAAGTTGCCCTAAATCACAGCTGAGAGCACTGTCCTGAGCCAAGCCTGGATGTGAATTTAAAAAACAAAACAACAACAGTTGCCATCCAGTCCATTGCATCTCATGGCAACCCCACGTGTGTCAGGTAGAACCGTGCTCCGTAGGGTTTTCAGTGGCTGATTTTTCAGAAGTAGATCATCAGGCTGCCTTTCTTCTGAGGCACCTCCTCTGGGTGGACTCAAACCTCCAACCTTTCAGTTAGCAGCCCAGCATGTTAACCTGTTACCCATTTGTACCACTCAGGGCCTCCGGGCTTCTAATTAATGTCTGTTTGATTCCAAAGACCTGACTCCTTTTACCAGCCTGAGTTCTTCTTCATTGAATTAGGTAGACTGTGAGGACCACAGACAGAAAACTTAGTGTGCAGCTATTATTAGGTCAGTGATTCATAATCATGGCTTCATATTAGATTCCCCTGGGGAGCTTTTTAAAATCTCATTAATTCCAATAAGAAGCCAAGGTTGAGAACTACTTATTAGATGAACACACACGTGCAACCTAGAATGCAGAGTTGGTGGCATCTGAAAAGCTAATGTTGCCTCATTCCCAAGCTTTAAGAGGACTGCATTATTGAGTAAATTCTATGAATTTTATGAACATTTTATTTACAACTTTATTTTCATATTAACAAAACAGAAATGGTAACTAAACAAAAACATGGAAAGCAGCAACTTCAGTTGGCTTAGGAATTTTAGTTGCTGCCCTGCGTCTTCATGTGTCTTGGGGAGATGAAGAACTTCTAGAACAGAATTAGAAAGCCTGGGTTCAAGTTTTGGCTCTGCCACTTACCACCTATGTAATCTTGATCTTTCTTCTTAAACTGAGACAAGCTAACAATATTTTTGTGCAGCAGAATGACATGCTGGGGTGGATGGAACTCCTTTCCAAAATAACGTGAAAGCTGGAGACAAAGATGTTCAAGGATGCATGGTATTGATTATGCTACCTTTACCCACCACTCTGCCTCTCTGAAGCTGAAGATATGGAGAGCATTTAATGCTGACTTTGGCTTAAGAGTCAGGAGAACCTGCTCTTTGTAAGCCATTCCTTAAATGGAAACATATACATTGCTAGTCCAGAATGAAGTTGTAAGCAGTAGCATAACAAGAATCTGATATGACCTCAGGTATTGTGAGGATTCCACCCCTTAGCGAAGTCAGGGGCACCATGCCAAGAACTGCTGTATCTGCCTCTGCCCTGTACAGCCACCCCATCTCTGACTAAATAAATTAGGACCTTAATCTAACTTTGAAGTCGGCATATGAGGTCTGCCCCAGCTGTATACCCTCATGCTTCTAGGTTTGACAGAGGATCTTGGGTGTGAAATTTGAATTGGAAGAAAGGAGGAGCAGTGGAAAGAAATAATCACTTTTTAAGCTTATACTCATGGAGGCAGTGTAGCAGCCAGCCAAGAACCTTGTAGAGACTCGTCTTTCCCAATCTCTGTTCAAGCTCTCCTTTTCAGAAAAGAACAATGTTGTGTCTGGCCTCCTCTCCAACTTAATCACTCAGCCCTTTTACCCAAACTTCCTTCCCCAGCACCAGGCAGGCACATGACTCCTACTAAACTCTGTTCTTGACATTCTGGAGAAGCATCGATTTGCTTGCGTCCTTTAAGGTTGCTTAGCAATGAGACCACAGGAGGCGGGCAAGCAGCAAGGAATTTCACAGGTGGCTCTTTCTTCACCCTGTTGCATTGGTTTCTACCCTCTGCTTCAGCTTGTTTTAGTCATCTTATTCCTCTCTAAAGTCTTGATCTCAGTTTGTATGTTATAAGACTGATATTTGTGCCTATTCTCTTATAAATCACCTCGAAGCCTTTCTGAAAGCATGAAAGGCTTACATCATGAAGAAATGATTTCATTCCAGGCCTCTATGTCTGTGGTGACAGTGTGGGGCATTGCCTGGCCATGGCATACCCAGAGACTGTTTGGAGACACCATGAGATCCTGTCAGGCATCTGACAGGCTCCAGCCATGCTCCAGGGGCACAGAGGGGCGAGCTGGCATCTGAACACCGCATCGCTCAGCCCCATTTTGGGGAGCTTTGCCAGGGAGCTTGTTTACTACAGTAGTACAGAACAGAAATATCTGATTACGAGTTTTATACTGGATCCTAGCAGCCCCTCTGTGAAACAGTACGGGGTGGAGAAAACGGGTTTAGGATTAGACAGACCTGGGTCTCCACCCTGGACGGGAGAGAGACACAAGATCCATGCCTGACAGATCGGGCCAGCTGCTTAGCAGGGTGCTTTCCCTGCCACACAGCATGCACCCACACTTCACTAGATCCCTGCACCTCCTGCCCTGCCAAACAGAACCTGACAAGCCCAGCTCAGAGAAGGGGTCTAAGGAGTCAGGCAGCCTGCTTAACTGGTAGCAGTAGCTTGTCAGATCTTACCTTACATGCCACATAACCATTTTTTACATGAATACAAATTTCTGATTTGGTTTTTTCCTTTACACATTCCTCTGGCACGTGTGCTAAGCACATGTTAAGAAAACTAGCTATAGTTCAATTCTGATTTCTTACTTTAAAATGATCAGCCCTTCACACTCTTATACATAATTCATTATGTAAACCAGAAGATTGCTTTTGAGCTCGCCGGAGGGAGGGAAAATGTGTGAAGATGCAGTTGTGTGGGTCAGGCCAAGTTAGCACCTGCCAGAATTCCATAGTTTAGCCTATTTCCGTCCAGGTGACTTCCAGTGCACAGATGTTGGAATGGAAGTGTCTGCATATCACTGCAGAGCTTCTGTGTGAAGTGTTACAAATAAGAAAAGTGCTAGAACATCCTGCTTCAAGGCAGTTGGTTGTTTCTTTACTTTCTGCAAAATTAGGACTTTGTTAATTTAAGCACACATCTTCATTTAGGTTTATGTTGTTTAAAAAATCTGTTCATTTTAACATCGCTGAAACCAGGATGGCTGCTGTCTGCCCAACAGCTCTTATGACATAATTATCATTGCCCATGCACGGACGAGTCTGAGTTGTAGTCGTTCATCTCAGTATTTCACCATTTGAGAGACCAAACCTTTGATCTCATGGCATCATTGGTACTATGTGTATTCAACTACTGTTTAAAAAACCTTCACAAAGATTCACTAACCTGTTGCCGTCAGGTTGATTCCGACCCATAGCAACCCTGGAGGACAGAGCAGAACAACCCCGTAGGGTTTCTAAGGAGCAGCTAGTCAATTTGAACTGCTGACCTTTTGGTTAGCACCCATATCATTAACCACTGCTCCAAAGAGTCATTGATACAAAACGTTTTGTTTCAATGCTGAGTCCTAGTATGTGTGTGTGTGTAAAGATTCACTAGGACTCAGCATTGAAACAAAGCGTTTTGTATTCAGAAGGGCACGGAAGCAGAGCAGCAGGGTAGAAATTTGATATTTGGGGAACAGATGTTCATCATTGAAAGAATGCTCTCAATTCCATATTCCAGAGCAACAATTAATTTCTAAATGGGACCAGACAAAAAAATTGCCCTCACAAAACAGCTGAAACTGGGTTGTATTTTGTTGCTGAAATGCTTGCAAAAGAATTGGTAGTTATACACCACGTGATATACAACTCTCACTCACCCACTGCCATCCAGTCAATTCTAACTCATAGTTACCCTGTGGGACAGAGTAGAACTGCCCCATAGCTTTACAGGAGCAAACTGCCACATCTTTCTCCCGCTGAGTGGCTGATGGGTTCAAACTGCCGACCTTTTAGTTAGCATCCAGGCGCTGTAAACTATACAACTATAGACAGCAGGAATATATGATAAAACTGCCTAAGTAAGTTAGAGGAACTCTTTCAATAAGTATAGAATAATAATTATCCATGTAAGACAGCACTGTGTCATACCTTAAGTGCCAGTATTTTTTTTACTTTCTTTCTTAGTGGAACATAAAACAGTAGTGTGTTGTTTCTTGTATTTGATGAAATGTGGTACTTAAAACAGAAGAGCTGTGAGATTTCCTTAAATAACCATTGTATCTATTGCCCACTTGTTAGCATGAGAAGCCTTATAAAATTTACTTCCAGAATCATATATGTCTGGTGCTTATCACCACTAGCTCACCCCTCCTCAGATAGTTTTCACGTGAACAACGAAGATTTCAAGTACCCCTGGAGTGAGGAAGCTGTAAAGGAATCTCGGGGATTCTGTGGTTTTTACAGATGGGGATGCTAAAGCCCAGTGACTACTGGACATTTATCTAATCACAGGAAGCATGAGAATTTGAAGGATGGATGTCCTTTTCCCAGTGTTACAGGTGCTTTGAGCATGGGGGAGAGTAGAAGGGGAGGAGAGAAGAAGAGAGACAGAGAGGGAAGAGCTAGCAGGGAAGAGGCTTCAGACTGAGCTGTTGTTCATTCAGCTCTTGGCAGTTTTTATTTTCTTTGACCTCTGCTCCAGGACACCTTCCCCAAAATTCCCTTTCATCTTTCCCTTATTCCCCTATCCCCATTTTCTTTCTTTGCTTTTGTCTACTTCTCTCCTCCCTTCCTGCCCATCTTCTAAGGCTTTAAGTGGCAGATTAGTTGGGGTGGGCAAGGGAGTGGGGCCAGGTAGGGGAAAAACAGCACAAATAGTAGGTTTTGAAAAATTGCTTTAAAAAGTTGGAACCTTCCCCATCTCAAATTCTACTGTGTTCTAGATCAGGAGTTGGCAACTACAGCCTGCTGCCTCTTTTTGTAAATAAAGTGTTATTGAAACCTAGCCACACCCAATCATTTACATATCATCTATGACTGTTTTCACACTACAATGGCAGAACTGAGTAGTTGTGACAAACTTTATCCACAAGGCCTAAAGTATTCACTATCTGGCCCTTAAAGAAAAAGTTTGTTGATCCCTCATCTAGGTAAGTGCTTCCTTAGGAGTGTTCTGCAGAATTCTAGCTCTACAAAATGTTAAATAGATGTTGCTGGACAGAAAAGGATTCTCGGGTCAAATAATTTTGGAAATCCTGCTTTTTAACACAGGACTTCTCAGAGCCTTACATAAGCTAATGTGCATTGTGAATTTCCAAGAGGCAGCACTAGTGTGCAGCATTTCCCAAGTTTGTTTGTGAACCCTTTCTTGCAGAGCACCTGCGGGTATAGAGTTTCTCAGAACACACTTTGGGAAACAGATCTTTAGCAATATCCAAGATATATTAAGTGAGAAAAACAAGGTGTGTCCAGTACACACTTATCTGTGTAAAATGTGGGAGGGATAAAATACAGTTAGGTGTTTGCTTATGAAGGTATCAATTATTTCTTGAAAGGCCCATAAGGAACTGGTAACACTGCTCACCTTCAGGCAAGTTGAAGCTGGGAGAGACGTTTCACTGTACTTACCATCTGCATTTTAACTTTTGGATCATGCCAGTGTACTTTATTACCTAAGCAATCAGCTATTCAACCTATCAGTCAGTTTTAATTAAACTTTAAAACAGAAACGTAAGGTGATAAACCACTTTGGAAAACAGTTTGTCAGTTTTTTATGAAGTTAAATATACTCTTACCGTATGTCCCAGCAGTTCCACTCCTAGGTATTTACCCAAGAAAAATGAAAACATATGTCCATAAAAAGACTTGTATACAAGTGTTCATAGCAGCTTTATTCATAATAGCTACAAATTGGAAACAACCCAAACATTCATCACCAGATGAATGAATAAACAAACTTGAGTATATCCATGCAATGGAATACTACTCAGCAATAAAAAGGAACAAACCACTGATAAAACGTGGATAAATTTCCCAGGTGTTATGCTGAGTGAAAGGGGCCAGACACAAAATAGTCTGTCTGTTTCCACTTATGTGAAATTCTGACAAAAGCAAAATGTCTCAGTCATGAAGTACTGCTCCAACAGAAATACCACAAGTGGATGGTTTTAACAAAGAGAAGTTTATTCTCTCACAGTCCAGTAGGCTACAAGTCTGAATTCAGGGCATTAGCTCCAGGAGAAGGCGTTCTGTCTCTCCCGGCTCTGCAGGAAGGTCCGTGTCATCAGTCTTCCTTTGGTCTGGGAGCTTCTCTGCGCAGGAACCTCAGGTCCAAAGGACACACTCTGCTGCCGGCACTGCTTTCTTGGTGGTATGAGGTTCCCATGCGTCTCTGCTTGCTTCTTTCTTTTATATCTCAAAAGAGGTTGGATTAAGACACTATGGAATCTTGTAAACCTCGTCAGTATAACCTCATCACAGTGATAGAATTTACAACACATAAGCAGATCACATATAACCTCATCATAGTGATAGAGTTTACAACACATAAGGAAATCACATCAGATTACACAATCATAAAATACTGGGAATCATGACCCAGCCAAGTTGCTACACACATTTTTGGGGGGACACAATTCAATCCCTGACACAAAACAAACTTATAATGATGGAAATCAGGTCAATGGTTGCCTGGAGTAGATTGCAAAGGGACATGATGGAAGTGCTCTATATCTTGATTGTGGTGGTAGTTACCCAAGTGTATACTTTTGTCAAAACTCATCAATCTGTGCAATTAAGATGTGTGAAATTTATTGCGTATAAATCATACGTCAATAATTATACCTTATTTTTAAAAAGGAAGAAATGCCTCTCTGAATCACTCAAAATGAAGCAATGGAAGAGGAAGGGATATTCTATGATTAGAAGGTGGAGTCAAGTCAGCCCTCCAGTGATTGTAGACAGGATAGTCCCTGCCGTGTGGTGTGAGAACTCCCAGAGAAGTAGAGAGAAATTAGAAGACCCTGACTACATCCATTCTTTGTTTATCCATGCCACCTGGGAGCTTCACCTGGAAGCCAACTCTGCAGAAGCAGAGCTGCTCCACCCAGTTGAAGGTAACCGCTCATGATGAGTGAGGCTGGTGACCATTTCTCCCACTTGTCATGCACTGGATCAAACTATGCTTCATGCTGTCCTTGTTAGTGTTCCTTCTGATTCTGGGACCTTGCCAATTCCAAATGTAGTCCCAAAGTCATTTGGGATGTAACAACTGGCAGAAATGGGAGCAGCATGTCTGATGTCTCTACAGCCCTGAATGATTATCCTGAATGGGCTGTCTCCAGCTTACAAACCAGTCAGACTCCAAGGTATTGACAATAAAGAAACCATCTGACTATTAGACACATTTCCTGTTTGGAATAATATTGTGGACGGTAGAAACACAGGCCAAGTTCTGAAAATCCCCTAGAGTTACAGGACATTGCAGGCCTAATCTAACCTGAAGGCAGCCAGAGTCCAGTGTTCCCATTCCCACTTCAAGGTCAAGTATCTTTTCACACTGGAACAGGTATCAGCCTTATCTGCAGACCTTTAAATGTAAGTTTCCTTTCCCATGTCATATTGAAAGATCCAGCGGTCATCTTTATTTACAGATGTTCATGTAGGTCATGTGTAACCTAATGGACGTTTGTAAGCAAGGGCACGGACCCACTAGGGACTGTAGCACGTGAATGAGACATGTGGCCAAGGCAACAGTGTGAGTCAAAGAGCCTGGACTGCGAGCAAGACAGACCTCCAAGCTTGCTTCTGCTGTAGACCAGCTCTGAGATCTTGGGCAAATTCCTTAATTTCTTTGCATCTGTTTCCTCATCTGTAAGATAGCTATGATAATAAAACCTAGTTTGAAAGGTTATTGTGCAAGTTTAATGAAATACAGTAGGTGTTCCATTTACTATTGCCGTGTAATAAACCACCTCAAAACTTAGTGGCTTATAGCAATGGCACCATTTATTTTGCTCACAAACATGCAATCTGAACAGGGCTTAGCAGGGACAGCTCATCTCTGCTTCGCTCGGCGTCAACTGGGCTGAAATCATATGAAAGTTTGCTCACTTCCATGTCTGGCAATTGATGCTGGGAAGACACGAACAGCGAGGGCTGGAACAGCTGGGGCTCCTTGGTCATCTGCTTCCATCTCTCTGTGGTCTCTCCAGCGTGGCGGCTTCAGGGTAGCCGGACTTATTACATGTCACCTTTCATGACCTAGCCTTGGAACTCATAGTGTCACTTCTGCTATAGTCAGAGTCCTGCCCAGATGCAAGAGAAGGGAACATAGACCCCTCCTCTCCATGAATGTCAACATCCCATTGTAAGATGCACCTCTGGGATGAGAGATTTTGGTGTAGCCATGTTTGAAAAATATAATCTGGCAGAGTAGGTAAAGTAATTAACAGTACCTGGAACATAGTAAACTCCTTGCCACTGTGTCGATTCTGACTTATTGGAACCCTATGGGACAGAGTAGAACTGCCCCATAGGGTTTCCAAGGCTGTAATCTTTATAAAGCAGACAGCCACATCTTTCTCCCACTGCAGTACTATAGGACTAGATAAATCACACCTTTTTGACCATTACTGGCACCACCACTGTTGCTTCCATCACTCCTGTAATTAATACCATTGTCGTTATTACCAGTGAACCTGATGCAGGTGTCACTGCTGATGTTCTGATGCCTGCCCTTCCCACAGTAGGTGAGCGACAAAAACCCAAGGCTGCTTCCAGGAAACCGTGTCATGGAAACCTTGCTACTGGCCCCAAACTTCTGCAGCATACTTCACAGTGAGTGAAGGTGAGGTCATCGCTATAAGCAGACATGGCTGTGAATACACAAGCTGTAAATAAAATGAAGCCTGGGGGGCAGAGAGCAAAGATGAGGCTTCGGCATAAAGATGAGTTTGTTATGCACCTGCAGCTTCCTCGACAGTGATGATGTCCCTCGGAACCCCTCTGCCCGGCTCTCCTCCCACTCCCAGGGAAAGAAATGTGGCATGAGGTCACCAGGGCCCTGAATTCAGAACAGGTCATACCTACACCACAGTGCATGGGCTTCTCTGGAGCTGTGTCCCTCCATATGATCCCACTGAGGACCAAGGGCAGAATTTGGGCTTCATCAATTGAAAGGCATCCGTTTGGTAGGCTCACAAAGAAAATCAAAATCATAAATCCAAAGTGCAAAATCACAGAGTTAGTGTAGAATCTTTTCCTAATGGAAAAGGATTTCTGCAGCCACCCCTAATCCTCCGCTGGCTTATGCACTCTCAGGAAGCAGCTCTGTTTAGAAGCTGACCCACTTGTCATGGGCTGGCTCCTAAGCACTTGCCACTTCTCTTTTGCACCCTATTTCTGAACCTGGCATATCCACCTCGTGATGAGTACGAAACAGGAAGTAACAAATGTGCCTTCTGAGGTTGGGCTTTACAAATGCAAGTTAATTTCACTGGGCGCAGACATTTTAGATTCCATTTGTTCTTGTCTCACTTTAGATTAAAAAGGTGCAGAGAGTGGGACACCAGCCAGGCCAGAGGGCGTTGTTTCCAGAATAAAACGGCATCTGGAGGAGCCAAGCAGAGTGGGATAGAACATTGCTGTAGTCCACCTGACAATGAGTTTTACTTCAAACTTACTAAATGCCTGCACACTTTTCTATGTGACCTCCCCTACCTTAGCCACACACCTGCCTCTTCTCTGTTACTATCCTGGTAGACAACATGATCTTCTGCTGTAACAGAGATTCCTCTACAGTCCCTTAGGGCAGTGCCTCTGAAACTTTGGTGAGACCAGAATCACCTGGAGGGCTTATTAAAGCACAGATTTCTGGCACTGTCCCAGAGTTTCTGACTCAGTAGGTCTGCAGTGCATGCCACACTTGGCTGCTAACCAAAAAGTTGGTGGTTCGATCCCACCCAACCAACAGCTCCAGTGGAGAAGGACCTGGTGATCTGCTTCTGTAAAGATTGCAACCAAGAAAACCCAGTGGAGCAGTTCTACTCTGGCACATGGGGTCGCTATGAGTCAAAATCAACTGAAAGGCACACAACAACAACAAACAAGTTCCCAGGGGATGCTAATGCTGCCTGTCCGTGGTCCAGGCTTAGAGTAGCTCTCCTGGCAGCATATACACCTCTGTTATGGTATTTATTGTTTTCATTATTATTTTTATAGCAGAGATTACATCAGCACTGTCAAATAGAGATATAATGTGAGCCACTTATATAATCTTAAACTATCTAGCAGCCGCATTAATAAAAAGAAGCAAGTGGAATTAATTTTAATAAATTATTTTATTTACCCCAATATATCCAACATATTATCATTTGAGCATAGAATCAATTTTAAAAATTACTAGGATATTTTACATTCTTTTTTTTTTTTTTCACTAAGTTCTCAAAATTGGGTATGTATCTTATACTTACAGCTCATCACAGTTTAGACTGTATTTCAAGTCACTTTGTGACTGACTAAGGTGCCCCTGACCCAAACCATGATATTTTCAATTGCCTCATATACATGTGAAAGCTGTACAATGAATAAGGAAGATTGAAGAATTGATCTCTTTGAATTATGGTGTTAGTGAAGAACATTGAATATACCATGGACTGCCAGAAGAACGAACAAGTCTGTCTTGGAAGAAATACAGCCAGAGTGCTCCTTGGACGCAAGGATGAATGAAGTTTCATGTACTTTAGACGTGTTATCAGGAAGGACCAGTCCCTGGAGAAGGACATCATGCTTGATAAAGTAGAGGGTCAGTGTAAAAGAGGAAGACCCTCAACAAGATGGATTGTCACAGTGGCTGCAACAGTGGGCTCAAACGATGATTGTGAGGATGGCACAGGACCAGGCAGCGTTTCGTTCTGTTATACATAGGGTCTCTATGAGTTGGAACCAATTTGATGGCACCCAACAACAACAACATATTTCGAGTGCTCAGTAACCACATGCGGCTACTGTAGTGGATGGTGCAGACTTTGATAATGCTTACTGTGTGCCAGATGTTGTTAAGCCCCTTATACATTGACTCATTTAACCCTCACAATAATTCTATAAGGTAGATACTATTACTATTCTCATTTTACAGGTGAGGAAGCTAAGGCACAGAGAACTTAAGTAACTTGCTCCAGCTCACTGAGCTAGAACGTAAGGGAAAAGGAACTTTGACAATCTGGCTTCAGAGTCAGCACATGTTACCACAAGGCTCTCCTGCTCAACCATAACGCTTTCTTTGTGTGTCTCCATAGCATAGCACAATGCTCAGCTCAGATGGGAGACCCAGTAAATGTGTGCAATTGAATCAAATGAGTGAGAGAAGAAAGTGGGGCATGATGAGGGATTTGTCAGATGTTCAGCCAGCAGAATTAAGTGCCTGTAAACATCACTGTATGTAACTAGGTGAGAGAGAATATTTTTAAATTAAATTTAAAATTACTGTTTTCAGGGAGCTTTCAGGTGGCATAGTGGTTATGAGCTATGGCTGCTACCAAAAAGGTCGGCAGTTCCCATCCTCCAGGCGCTCCTTGGAAACCCTACGGGACAGTTCTACTCTGTCCTATAGGGTCGCTATGAGTCAGAATTGACTCAACGGGAGCAGGTTTGGTTTTTGGTTTTCAGGCAAATGGAAAGATGAGAGAAAATATACAATGACAAGAATAAAAGTCTTACATACCATTGTTTAGAGTACCATTCATGCTTAGGATGGCTGGAACCAGGAAGAAATACACAAAGGAAGACTACCTGGAGGTGATGGATCTTTAAAGGGATGCTAAATGAGGTGAAAGGAATAGGGTAGGGTAAGACACTGGGAAAGGAGTGACAAGAAGGAAGAATTGTCATCCCCCTTCACTGTCAGCATTGATTGGATACCATCTGTTACAGACATGATTCCCAGGGAGCAGACAGTAAGCTGTAAATTTGCATGCAGGAGGCTTTTTAGGCAGGCTCTCAGAATCAACACCTTTAGGAGAGTAAAGGAGGCAGAGCTGGGCAGAGGAAGAAGATGGGTTGCAATATAGTCACACCAAAGGCCTCAGGTGACCTCATGAGGAACTGAGGAGCTGGGTTGCCCTCCAGAGTCCTCCCAGATTTAACTCTACATCAACCAGTCATTGGATGCAGGTCACCCAGAAAGGGGGGTATAATCTTGAGATAATTTTTAAACCTTAAACCAAAAATACCCCCTGAAGTCTTATTAAAACCAAACAGTAGTTTAGCCTAACTAGTAAAAAATGTCTGCCTTGAGCATTATGCTCTTTTAAGAACTGTCTATATGGGATCAAAGTGACAATAGCAACTCGAAAGATTAGATAGGACTCTTAGGGGGCAGTGAGTTTATGTTAATGGAGGAGGAACAACTCAGAAAAGGAGGACGAGAATGGCTGCACAACTCGAAGAATGTGATCAGTGTCCCTGAACTGTACATGTAGAAACTTAAATTGGTGTATGTTTTGCTGTGTATATTCTCAGCAAGAACAATAGAATTAAATTAAAAAAAGAAAGAGACAGACAGAATTCCAGCATAGCCGCCTTATCTGGGAATTGATGCAAGGTCATCCAGCTAGTGAGTGGGTTTATACTTAGTTCTGTCTGGCTCCAATGCCTGTTTTCTCTCCACACATCCGCAGGAGAGAGAGGAGAGCCATGAAGAACTAAGCACCCTCTGTTATACTCTTTATTATGAAGCACTCTTTATTACAAAGTGTCCTATTTCTAGATCTGTAGGATCCAAACTCTGTGTCTTCCAGATTCTAAAGGAAATCTGGACCACCTTTGGAGTGGGGGGGGTGCCTTTACCTATGTGCCTTGGTTACCTGGGTTATGGGAATTGTGGTTAGAGGTGAGGGTGGGGGACAGCTAAGGAAATCTCAGAGATAAGGCACTACTTCCCCTTTTCATCCAGCCTAGGACATAGGGGCAGCTACCCCTCAGCTGCTAAGAAGGCAACATTCCCAAGCTGGGCTGTGGTGGTTGGTCCTTACAGAACCCCTAGGCTTAACCTGGGGATCAGAGCCTTTCGGGAGCTATGCTTCAGTTTTGATCCTGATGTTGGGTTTAACTCAAAGGCAGGCAGGGGTGGATTATCCAATAAGCAAATTAAGCACGGGCTCACTTGTGCTTATTTACTAACCTATAGCAAACAATTTCACATGGATTTTACCCACTACCACTGCTGTCAAGTCAATTCCAACTCTAGCGACCCTGTAGGACAGAGTAGAACTGCCCTATAGGGTTTCCTAGGCTATAAATCTTTGCAGAAGCAGAGTGCCACATCTTTTCTTCTGCAGAGTTACTGGTGTGTTCTAACCACCGACCTTTCGGTTAGCAGCCAGGTGCTTAACCACTGCACCACCAGGGCTCAAAATGAAACCCATGTGAAATTGTTCATTACAGATTAGTAAGTAAGCACAAGTAAGCCCATGCTTACCTTACTTCCTGGGTCATCCACCCCTGTCAGGGATTGTAAATTTGAGAAGAGGGTTTGATTCTCTAGGAAGGTGCTGTGGGATTGGGAGAGAGACAGATGCCAGTCATACCTAGAAGCAGAATCTTTGATGTGGTGAAAAATGTGAAATTGTTCACTACAGATGATCTAGTAAGCAAGGTAAGCAGGGCTTGAACACATGTCCTGGAGTGAAGGCCAAACCAGAGTGGAGCAGCCCTAGAGAACCTGACCAAGTAGGGTCAGCCCGCTTATCATTTCCAAGGCGTAATTAAGCTAGGAGCCTTTTGACCAGGTAGTGAAGCCTTCCTGCGTTCTGGATTTTGTATGTTCCCTGACAAGCGGCTGCACATAAAATATGCTCCAGCTAACGTAGTCCTAAACTATAGACCATCTTCCATTGTTCTCTCCATGTGTCGTTCTTATCCCCTTGGCTTAAAGTGGCCAAAATGGTTTTATTAGGTTTTCCACCAAAAGCTACCTCCAAGTCTACATTGAGTCATTCGGGTACCTAAATCCACACCTTTATACCCCAACAGAGACTAACAAAGAGGTGGAGGGGCATGGACCCTTCTATTCAGATAGGGCATGGGGTTAAGATTTGTTCTTTTCTGACGACTGAGTAAGATGATATATGAAAATTGCTTAATACAATGCCTGGCACATAGTAGGTGCTCAGTAAATGGAAACCTAGCATTCACGTTAGTATCCGTGTTGGCATTTAGAAGGGAATGAACGGTGGAGCGGGGAGGCAAGCTTTAATTCCCAAGCATACACAGCCTGGAGGGCTGAGCTTCAGAATTCAATTGTGAAATCCAGCCCATGCTGAAAACCTAAATTATACCTTGGAGTGTGGGCATCCTGCCTTGAAATGGGAAATTAGGCGATTTCACAAGGATGCACAGCTGTGTTGCCTGAGCCGTTTTGTTCCAGGCAGACTAGAACAGGCGGTGAACCTTCGGCAGCTGAGGGGTGCAGTGCCAGACAGCCTGCAGCCAGATCTGAGGGAACCGAGCGAGAATACCAAGCAGCCTCCACGCTGCTCCCGGGAGGACCAGGGGCAGGCCAGCCGGGTGATGCAGAGAGAGCAGACACTCTTCTTTGATGTCAGCACCTCCGCGGGGCTGCCCCCTCGCCTCCTCTCAGACACTGTGCCACCTTCCCTTCCAGCCGCCTCTCTTCTCTCCTCCACGAGCTCTTGTGTGCAGAGGAAGAGGTGCTGAGAGACGACCTTTCAGACTGTCAGCAAGCTGATGAGGATGTCAGGTCCAAAGCCCCAATGCCCTTTTTAGGTAAGTGATTGTCAGGCATGATCAGGCCAGGAATTTTTGTCTTTTTCTTCTGGCTTTTGAGAATTTGAAGCTAAGGGTAGACAGATGCTGTTGTGGTCAGGCCAGGAACCCTAGCTTCTTTGGGCAGTTCTCAGAACTCTCCAATGGGTTCCTTGGGTGACCCAAAGGTCCTGCTGTTGTCACTGAGCAGCCTGCTGGATGAAACCCAAGGTAGGGGACTGCAGGCTCTGGGGAAATTGGTTTTATTGGGTATGTAGGAACCTGGGGTTCTGGAGACACCCTGGGCCTAGCCCTTGCTTCTCTAGGATCTGCCTTATCAGCTGCCCCAACAGTAAGTTGTCCTATTTCTAGGACTTCCTTAATCCTCTCATCAAAACCTTCCAAAAGCATAAGCCTTGCACCAGGAAGCGAAAGCTGGGACTCAATCTCTGTCAAATCCAAATCTTGGCAAACACTCTCACAGCTCTTTAGAACTTTGGAAAGAAAGGAAGGCCAATTTGCTTATGTAATTGGGAATGGACTTGCGGTGATAGGAACAGTTGTGGGAGAGGGTCCTGAAGTAGATCTGCAGGAAGTGGATTCCATCTTGGCCATCTACTGCTTCCCACTGTCTTGTGGGATAAGTATACTGTAGTCACTTTGAACCAGTTAATATTAATCACTGAAACAAGCAAAGTAAAAACAAGATAAACTCACCCACACATGCATACCCCATTCGGCCACGTCACAGGACTCACGTTACTTATTGCTTTCTTTTGCTAACATTGTTTTCAAAGAAATAAGCATCTATAATTTTGTGGTAAGCATTCAGTGGCAAATAACCTTCTCAAATGTATGGAATTATTTATGTGTTCTTTCATTCATTCTTGCATTTTTTAAAAGAAACGTTACTCTGTTTCTATTATGTGTCAGACAGTGAACTCGGTTCTGGGGCTCCAGTGGCTCCCTCAAGAAACTTATGGCCCCAGAACAGTGACCTATACGTAAAAAAAAAACCTCAAACCAGTTGCTATCAAGTCAGCCCAACTTATGGCAACCCCATGTGTGTCAGAGTAGAACTGTGCTCCACTGGACTTTCAACGGCTTATATTTCAGAAGTAGATTGCCAGGCCTTTCTTCCAAGGTGGCTCTGGGTAGACTAGAACCTCCAACGTTTAGGTTAGCAGCCAAGGGCATTAACTATTTGTACCACCCAGGGACTCCTGACCTATAGGTAGTAGGAACTAAAACAAGTTATCCCCTGCTGAATGCCAGGCACTGTATGGGGCCTCTATATCTTAGTCTCGAGTTCTCACCCCTGAAAGCACCCTGCAGCTGGGCATTATTATCCTTATTGTACAGCTGAAGAAAGCAAAGCTTACCTAATTTGCCTGAGGTTCTGTAACTACGAAGTTGCAGAGCCAGGGTTGAAAACCTAAATCCCACTGACTCCAAGACCATGTACTCCCACCGTTCCCTCTGTTGAAGGTCTCTGTGGGGAGAAGGGTTACAACATGAACGTGAACAGAGGGCTCTGAGGGCATTGGGCAGGAGCCACCATTTCTGTCTAGGGAGTTGAGGGGTCTTGCTAAGACAGGGTGACAATCAGGTGGGTTTTTGGAGATGGATACGTCATCACCTAGCAGAAAAGAGTTATGGGCAGATATTTTAACAAATATGAAAGAACTCGTGTCCAAAACTTTATATGGCTTCTGTGTTTAAAAGACAGGGCAAGCTATTTCCACAGAAAAGATGAATAAACTTCTATCTTCACACAGCCTGGTTCCTTGGTCAGGAAAGTTATGACTGTTTATATTACACAGATGGCATTTACCCTGGTCACTTAGTTGGAATTTGAACTGGTTAAAACACTGTGTGTTCAGATTGTTAGTCTCCCTGACCATTTCATCTCCCAAATGCCACACAATTTGACTCTGAATGAGAATATTCAGAAAGATGAGAATGGGATGCGACAATGGTCATGGAATTTTTTTTCCTCTTTCTCCTAATAGGTTTTGAAACATATCAGTAGATATGTTAGATAAGAATCTACCCACCGGGTTAAGAAAGATCAGCAGAACTAGAGTTGGCATTAGGGCAGGGAGGGTCTCAGTCTCCCTCCCTGCAGTCTGCAGTCTGGGCACATGATCTCACACCAGGTTGCCAGAAAACTTGTCTACAAAGCTCCCTTCAGCTGTGCTCCCTTCCAGGACCCACCACTATATATCTATATATAGGATAGATAGATATTTATATTTAAGTTAGCTGTTCAAACCCAACAGGCGCTCCTCAGGAGAAGGATGTGGCAATGTGGCAGTCTACTTCCGTAAAGATTGTGGTGGTCGTTGTTAGGCGCTGTCAAGTCGGTTACAACTCATAGTGACCCTATGTTCAACAGAATAAAATTCTGCCGGGTCCTGCACCATCCTCACAATCATTGCTATGTTTGAGCCCATTGTTGCAGCCCTTGTGTCAGTCCATTTCCTGGAAGGTCTTCCTCTTTTTCACCAACCCTCTACTTCACCAAGCATAATGTCCCTCTCCAGGGACTGGTCCCTCCTGATAACTTGTCCAAAGTATGTGAGACTAAGTCTCGCCGTGTCGCTTCTAAGGAGCATTCTGGCTGTACCTCTTCTGACAGATTTGTTCATTCTCTGGCAGTCCATGGTATTTTCAATATTCTTTGCCAACACCATAATTCAAAGGCATCAATTCTTCAGTCTTCCTTACACATTGTCCAGCTTTCACATGCATATGAGGCAACTGAAAATACCATGGCTTGTGTCAGGCACACCTTAGTCCTCAAAGTGACATCTTTGCTTTTTAACACTTGAAAGAGGTCTTTTGCAGCAGATTTGCCCAACACAATACGTTATTTGATTTCTTGACCGGTGCTTCCGTGGGCATTGATTTTGGACCCAAGTAAAATGAAATCCTTGACATCTTCAATATTTTCTCCGTTCAGCAGGATGTTGCTTACTGGTTTAGTTGTGAGGATTTTTGTTTTCTTTATATTGAGGAGCAAACCATACTGAAGGCTGTAGTCTTTGATCTTCATCAGTAAGTCCTCTTTGCTTTCAGCAAGCAAGGTTGTGTCATCTGCATATCGCAGGTTGCGAATGAGTCACCCTCCAATCCTGATGCCGAGTTCTTTATATAGTCTAGCTTCTCGGATTATTTGCTTAACATAGAGATTGAATAAGTTGGTGAGAGGATACAACCCTGACACACACCTTTCCTGATTTTAAACCACGCAGTATCCCTTTGTTCTGTTTGAACAACTGCCCCTTGTTCTGTTTGAACAACTGCCCCTTGTTCTATGTACAGGTTCCGCGTGAGTACAATCAAGTGTTCTGGAATTCCCATTCTTCAAAGTGTTATCCATAATTTGTTATGATTCACACGGTGGAAAGCCTTTGCATGGTCAATAAAACACAGGAAAACATCTTTCTGGTATTCTCTGCTTTCAACCAAGATCCATCTGACTTTAGCAGTGATATCCGTCGTTCCACGTCCTCTTCTAAATCCAGCTTGAACTTCTGGCAGTTCCCTTGTCAATGTACTGCTGCAGCCATTGTTTAATTATCTTCAGCAGAATTTTACTTTCATGTGATACTAATGATGTTGTTCAGTAACTTCCACATTCTTTTGGATCACCTTTCTTTGAAATGGGCACAAATAGGAATCTTTTGCTTGCTTCATGTATGATGTCCTTGATGTCATCCCACAGCTCGTCTGGTCTTCGGTCATTAGTGTTCAGTGCGTCCAAATCTATTCTTGAGGTGGTCTCTAAATTCAGGGAAGATATACTCAAGGTTGTACTTTGTCTCTCATGGACTCAATTTAATTTTCTTCAGCTTCAACTTGAACTTACATACGAACAATTGATGTTCTGTCCCTCACTCAGCCCCTGGCCTTTTTCTGACTGATGGTATTGAACTTCTCCATCTTCTCTGTTTCCACAGATGTAGTCAGTTTGATTCCTGTGTACTCCATCTGGTGAGATCCACGTGTATAGTTACTGTGTATGTTGTTGAAAAAAAGATATTTCCAATGAATAGGTCATTGGTCTTGCAAAACTCTATCGTGGGATCTCTGGCATAGTTTCTATTACCAAGGCCATATTTTCCAACTAGTCATCCTTCTTCTTTGTTCCAAACTTACATTTTCCAATCACCGGTAATTATCAGTGCATCCTGATTGCATGTTCGATCAATTTCAGATTGCAGAAGCTGGTAAAAATCTTCAATTTCTCCATCTTTGGCCGTAGTGGTTGGTGCATAAATTTGAATAACAGTCGTATTAACTGGTCTTCCTTGTAGGCGTATGGATATTATCCTATCACTGACAGCGTTGTACTTCAGGATAAATCTTGAAATGCTCTTTTTGACAATAAATGGAATGCCATTTGTCTTCAATTTGTCATTCCTGGCATAGTAGACCATATGATTGTCTGATTCAAAATGACCAATACCAGTCCATTTTAGCTCAGTAATGCTTAGGATATCTGTCTTCAAGCATTCCATTTCATTTTTGACAACTTCCAATTTCTTAGATTCATACTTCGTACATTCTGTGTTCCAGTTATCAATGGATGTTTGCAGCTGTTTATTCTCATTTTGAATCATGCTGCATTAGCAAATGAAGGTCCCAAAAGCTTTACTCCATCTGCATCATTGAGGTCAACTCTACTTTGAGGAGGCAGCTCTTCCCCAGTCATATTTTGAGTGCCTTCCAACCTGAGGGGCTTATCTTCTAGCACTATATCAGATAGTGTTTCACTGCTATTCGTAAGGTTTTCACTGGCCAATTTTTTCAGAAGTAGATCAGCAGGTCCTTCTTCCTGGTTTGTCTCAGTCTGGAAGCTCCGCCGAAATCTGTCCACCCTGGGTGACCTTGCTGGCATTTGAAATACTGGTGGCTTAGCTTCCAGCATCATAGCAACACAAAAGCCACACAGTACGACAAACTGACGACAAGTGATGGTCCATAAAGATTACAGCTTTGCAAACCCTATAGGACAGTTCTGCTCTGTCCAATAGGGTTGCTGTGAGTCGGAATAAACTCGACAGCAACAGGGTTATTTATATATGTACATATGTATAGATAAATATGGATATTGTCATGGATTGAGTTGTGTCCCCAAAAAATGTGTGTATCAATTTGGCTGGGCCGTGATTCCCGGTATTGTGTGATTGTCCACCATTTTGTCATCTGATGTGATTTTCCTATGTGTTGTAAATCCTGCCTCTATGATGTTAATGTGGGGGATGGGCAGCAGTTGTGTTGATGAGGCAGGGCTCTATCTAAGGGATTAGATTGTGTCTTGAGCTGGTTACTTTTGGGATATAAAAGAGAGAAGCAAGCAGAGAGATGAGGGACCTCATACCACCAAGAAAGCAGTGTCAGGAACAGAGGGTGTCCTTTGGACCCTGGATTCCTGCGTGGAGAAGCTCCTAGTCCAGGGGAAGACTGATGGAGAATAAACTTCCGTTTGTTAAAGCCATCTACTTGTGGTGTTTCTGTTACAGTGACACTAGATGACTAAGACAGATATAGATATATATACGTGTGTATGTGTGTTCTGGATTTATACAGAAGTTGCAAAGATAGTACAGAGAGTTCCCATATACTCTGTACCCAGTTTCCTCTGTTATAAACATCTTATATTACTATGATACATGTGTTATAATTAATGGACCAATATTGATACTTTTTTTAAAATTTTACTTATTTAAATATCATTTTATTGTGTTTTCTGTGAAAGTGATACGTTCTTATTAACCAAAGTCCATACTTTATTCAGAGTTCCTTAGTTTTTGGCTAATATCCTTTTTCTCTTCTAGGATCCCATCTAAGATACCAGGTGACCTTTAGCCATCATGTCTTCTTAGGCTCCTCTTGGCTATGACATTTTCCAGACTTTCCTTATTTTTTATGACCTCAACAGTTTTGAGGTGTCCTAGTCAGATATTTTATAGAATGTTCCTCAATTAAGATTTGTCCTAATGTTTTTCTCATGATTACACTGAGGTTATAGACTTCTGGAAGTAAGACCACAGAGGTAAATTGCCATTTTCATCACATCATATCAAGGGTACGTAATATCAGCATGACTTATCACTGTTGATGTTGACCTTGATCACCTGGCTTAGGTAATGTTTGTCAGTTTTCTTCACTGTAAAGCACAGGACATTTTTTATGAGTCTTTTCCTTCTAGTTTGAGAGAGTACAAGACAGTCTGACTGATACGTTTGCGTTCTTTCCTGTGATGTCAGCAAGACGTTCCCTGAATATTAATGATCCTGTTTTTTTATTAGAGGTTGAGTTGACCTTTTCATCCATCTATCTCTGACTCTCATTTTTTTTGTTTGAGGAAAGTATTATGAGAACACCTTTGGGCATGAGTTTGTGCCCCTGTCAGAGCTGGTTTTATTCCCTTCTAGAATACCAGCTCCTTGAAGGACATAGCCATGTCTTTAATATATGGACACCATAGATCAGCCCCCAGCTTTACTCGATCAGTTTCCCAGCCCATAAAGTGTGTGTTTGTCAGGAAGCTTTATGGTACTCCTGGTATGCATTTGTTCCTTTCTTCCTTTAGGGGTGAGATGTAGTGATTAACAGCTCAGCTGCTAACCAAAAGATTGGCAGTTCGAATCCACCAGCCGCTCCTTGGAAACCCTATGGGGCAGTTCTAGTGTGTCCTGTAGGGTCACTATGAGTCAGAATTGACTTGACAGCAACGGGTTTGATTTTTGGTTGTATAGCTGTAAATCAAAGAAATCATGATGCTGTAGAAAGAGCCCGAAACTGAGATATTTCCCTTTTTCCTTTTTAGAGCTGCAGCACTAAAAAGCCCCTTGATGCTTAAATCCGGAATGGTCACTGAAAGGGCTTTGATTGCACTTCTACATAGATGGATTGCAGTTACTATTGCTGCCTAACAAACTACCCAAAAACTTAGTGGCTTAAAGCAATTGTAATCATTTCAATCGTGAATCTGTAATTTGGCCAGGGTCGCTTGTCTCTGTTCAACCCACATTCAGCTGGGGCAGCTTGACTGGGGCTGGGGGATTTACTTTCAAGATGGTGCACTCATATGTCTGGCAAGTTGGTGCTAGCTAACATCTGGAAGTTCAGCTGGGGCTGAAAGCCAGGGGCCTCAGTTCCTCCCCAAATGGGTTTCTCCATGGGCTACTCAGGCTTCCTCACAACATGACGGCTGGGTTCCAAGAGTAAACATCCGAACAGAACCAGGAAGAAGCTGTACCACCTTTTATGACATAGCCTCAAAAGTCACATAGCATCACTTCTGCCACAGTCACAAACCCTCCCAGATTCAAGGAGTGGGAACACAGCCCTTACTTCCTAATAGGAGGATTGTCAAAGTCACATTTAAGAAGAGTATGTGGCTTAGGATGTATTATGATGGTCATTTTCAGAAAATACCAACTTCCACAGCTGGCTAGTAAGCAATTTAGGGGAGTTTCTACTTACGACAGGATTCCATTCCAACAACTCTGTGGTAAGTCACTTCTGACGTAAGTTAAATACCTTGTTTTTTTTTTTTAGTTTTCATTATTACTGCCTTTTATTATTAGTGTCTTTATAAATCCAGTCTTTGTCTTTGGAGGTTGGAAACATTACATATAAACTTAGTTATATTTTAATACATACATACATAAAAAAATATACAAATCATAAAAATTGACTCCACTGATGAAGAAGAGTTGGACAACGTTGGCATTTTGTCAGTTGCAGTAATAACTCCACTTGTGGAAGGTTCTGGATCATCTAAATTATCCCTGGAAGTGGGGATGGCATTTCTAGTCAGAAAATTGGTGAGAGTTGTCTGTATGGTCCTTTTCTTTTTTTCTTCATCTATTTCGTGGTAACATCTCACTGATTCCTGAATCTGTCTGTCAACTTTAGCAAAGAGATCAGTGTTTGGGTCCATGTTTTCAAGCAACTGAAGCCCCTGATTTAGTTTAGAAAAAGCTCCAGCTAATCTTTTCACTGTAAATTTTTTTTATAACTTCTCTCCTTTCTCTTCCTCATTATTTCTTTCTTCTTCAGCATTTCTTTCCTCTTCAAAATCCGTTAAGTCCTGATCTGTCAATTCCCCTTCTTTGTAATCTATGAGCTGTTCCAGATCAGCGATAAAATGTACAAAAAAAAAAGGACAGTGGTAGGTGTGTTTCGTCGTAACTCAAATATATCGTAAGTTGGAGACTATCTGCATTATTATAGCCCAGGTGCTGGTCTACGTGTGAGAATATAACATTGAACCACACACAGTCCCTGCCTCTGGAAGCTTAGAGTTCAGACAGGGAAACACAAGACACTGACAATTTCAACTCAGAGTGACAGTTGCTGGAAGAGGGGTAAGCTTAGAGTGTTACAGGCACACAAAGAGGGACTGCTGACAAAGTCTTGAAGCCCGCGAAGCCTTCCCAGAGGAGTCTTAGGTGGAAAGTGTTTGTCCCAAGCTCAACTGTATGACTAAAGCAAAAAAAGCTAAAGCTGAAGAGAAAAGGCCCAATGTTGCCCCAAATGTTGCTGCATTTGGGGACAATTGTATTTATTAATTGTGGTCAAAACAGTTGTTACTATTCTTGTGTTATTGCCTGTCTTTATAAAGTGCTCCTCTGCAAGACCTTTTCCTGGATCAAAAATGTCTCAGTCCCCAGGGATCTCTCAGGCAGCCAGGGTCAGAGAAACCTGCGTTTAAATCTTGGTACTGCTGTATGGTGGCCATTTTGACCTCTTTTGGCTAGAGACAGGGAGAGGGTCCTCCCCCAAATGACTTAACTGTATGTTATCATGGAGATGGTGGGAGAACTTGGGCTGCAAATTTGCCATTCTTACCTGTCCCTGCTCCCAGAAGATGACCTATGCTGTGTGTGTGCATGTTTGTATATGCATGTGCACTCCCGTGTGTAGGTTCCTGTTAGAAAGTTGTGATCTGTATCAGCAGGTCTGCCGTACAAGGTAAATTCATGCTGGCTGGAGGCCGTGGCTGTATCTGGGGCACACATGGGCCCTGGCTCACATGGTTTTCTTGCTTGCATGTGTTCTAGAGATTGTAATTTGAAAAACGATTCACAGCGGAGTCATGGACCTCATTAGTCCAGGTGTTGAACCAGTGATCTCTGGACATTTCTGGTGATGGTCCCAGTTAGCTCTGAGCACTCAGGCAGAGATTCCTGCCCTCCTGCCCTTCAGCCCTGCAGACTAAGGCATGTCTCCAACAGGGCTCAATGGGAAGCAACATTTGGAAGGTGGCTGCCTGGAGAAAGGGCAGAAGCAAAGACTTGTACCCAAAACTCCCTAGTGTCATAAAGAAGCCAAGGTCACAGACATGGGTTGCTTCATAAGAGCAGTCACCAGCTCATCCTAAAGTCAGTGATGCAATTTTATTTCTGAATAAGGGAAACCGTACTCCAAGGAGTGGGGAGCTTATATTTGATCTTTAAAATGAATGGGATCCTTGAAGTTCAGAAGACAGAGCGCATTGGAATACCAGGACCATGGTAAGTGTAAAAAGAGCACTGCGAGTTTGCAGCAGTGATTCGGGTCCATTAATGGGATTGGCTGGGCAGTAGGTTGGCGTGAGTCCTGTCCTGGTCCTAACCCTGTGTGACTGCCTTGGCCCAGGGTAAGTCATTTCACTCTGCTGGGCCTCGGCCTCCTCATCTATAAAGTGAAGGGGGTAGTCCTAAAGTCTCTTCCTAGTAAAAGATGATAACTTTGAAATTAGAAAGAGAGAAGATTATATGGTATTGCCACATAGAAAAGAAACTCCCTGATGATCAGACTTGGTATGCTGTAGATACTGTTTCCTTTTGTTGTTGCAGCATCAGATGCAGAAGTTAAATAACCAAGTATTCTGGTTATCTGTTGCTGCAAAACAAACCACCCCAAAACAGTGGCTTAAAGCAGTAACAATCATTTATTTTGCTCACAAATCTTGGAGTTGACTGGGGTCAGCTGGGTGGTTCTCACTTGGGACCATTCATGTGGTTGCAGTCCAATCATGGCTGAGACAGAGGTCATCTCATAGGCTTCTTTACTCACATATCTGGCACCTGAATTAGGAAGACTCAAATGGCCAGGGCAAGGGTGGATCATCCAACAGGTAAGGTAAGCACGATGCTTACCTTGCTTACCAGAACATCTGTGTTAAACAATTTCACATTTTTTTTTACCACATCAAAGATTCTGCTTTAGGTATGACTGGCATCTGTCTCTCTCCCAACCCCATAGCACCTTCCTGTAGAATCAAAGCCTCTTTTCAAATTTACAGTCCCTAACAGGAGCTGATGATCTAGTAAGCAAGGTAAACATGGGCTGACTGTGCTTACTCACTAATCTGTAGTGAACAATTTCACATTCTTACCTTGCTTATTGGCTAATCTCCCCATGGGCTGGGGGCTTGACCAGCTGAGGCTCCTCAAGTGTTCTCTCTCTTAATGGGTCTCTCCTTCTGGTGGCCTCCGGGAGCTGGACGTCTTACCTGGGGGCTGAAGGCCTGCAGGGTGAGTACTCCAAGAGAAACCTGCAGAAGCTGCATGCCCTTTTCTACCTGGTCTCAGAAGTCATATGGTATCACTTCTGCCTTATTCTGTTCATTAAGGCATGGAGGCCCACCTGGGTTCAAGGAAAGGGGACACAAGCTCCACCTCTTGATGGGAGGTATGTCAGGGAACAGCAAACCTGATTTCAAATCACCACACCAGGACTGAGATGGCTGAAGACTCTGGTGCTTCTCCTGCGTAAGGTTTTAGAGACAATAAACAAAATACCTTGCAGTAGAAGCCTAGTTTAATGGGGAGGGAAGATCTACTCATAAGAAGAAAATATATAAAATTACATGGAAAATGAGATTGAATTCTGTTTAGCTGTTTAAATGTGTAAGGGAAAATTTATCCCTGTAACAAATATGCCATGCGTGTCTGTGTGCACACGCACAACAATGGTGTGCATTGAGATGCCAGGATTGGCGAAAAGGAGAGAATTAAAGCAGGGGATTTCCAACCCTTATATTGTACTATTACAAGGTCCCCCAGTTACTTGCTAAATAAATTTACTCCGCTGGATTTTTAAAAGAACACTAAATGTATCATACAGAGTCCTAGAATGGCGATAGAAGAAAACAGATAAGCTGGAAGAAAAGTCGAAAGACCAACAATAGAAAATCACTTCCCAAAAGATTGTGGATCATTGCTTTGAATGTGGAGAGCCACCTGGGTAGGTGGGCAGAGCACAATGGTGAACAAAAGTGGTCGAGCATGTGGACTCTGGAGCCAGCTGCCAGGGTTCACATCCTAGCTCCCCACTGCCCAGCTGTGTGACCATGGGCAGGTTCCTATACCTCTCTTGTGCTTCTTTTCCTCAGTTGAAGAGGGAACTAGTAATAGTACTCACCTCATCAAGTTGTTTGGAGGATTAAATATGTCAATACTGGTTTAGCCCTTCGGGGTGGGTTCATGGTACATAGGAAGCACTCAGTATGTTAGCCATTTCTGTCTTTGACAATCCTCTCCTTGCCTTTGCCACGTGCAAATATTGTGCCCAATATGGGCTGTGGGCAGCCAACCAAACAGAAGGAGGAGGGGCTTTTCCTCCCTTGGGTCTAGGGATCTTCTGTGTGTTGGAATTCTGTGTAGGAGGAGGTCTTCCTGCAACATCTGGGCACCCATGAATCCACGGGTTTCCATCCCCCGGACTTGTCCTCATTCCAACATGTTTTCAAAATAAGTTCTGCATTTCAAGCACATCAAGCTAAATTTTAGTTTTAGCCTCTCTTACATATTTGGAATTAGAACCTCCAGAGTCCGTTATGCAAATAAATGCAAATGATATGCAAAGAAGAGGTAGCCCCATATTGTGGGGAGGGAGAGTGAGCAGGCCAGCACAAAGAGCCTTGAATGAAAATTTGCATGTGTTTAGGGGAGCCCTGGGTTGAAGGCCTTGCACATTTATTTTGTCAATGTGTGTCTCATTCAGTCATTAACTTTTTATACCAAGGAGGAGAGGTAAACTCTTGTCTGATTTCCATACTGAAGGTGACAGTAGAGGTTGAAGGTGGTATTTGGGCAGTGTGACATAGTAGTAATTTTTTATGATACAAATAAAAAGTTGCTTTGAAATAATATCCCAGGCTGTGGTGCAGGCTGTGTCCCCAACTAGCTGTGTGTCCTTAAACAAGTCACTTCACACCTTCCATTGCCCTCTCTATAAAATGAGGGAGTTGAATTAGATGAGCTCTAGGGTCCCTCTCACTGTGACATCTAATGTCATCCTCCAAGTGAAAACCCTTTGCACCCAGGATGGCATTATCCACTCATTATACCAATGATTTACTCTGATGTCTGAAGAAGAAAGGGCTGAGGGGTACTTTAACAGTCTTAGAGAAAGGAAAATAACCTCAGGGGATACTGGCTACTGAGAAGAAAAAGAAGCAAGGCCAAACATGTTTACTTGTTATACTGTAAGTCTTACAGCAAGAAGAATTGCAGTCATATACTTCCTAGCAGGGAGGATTTTAGCCCCTGGAATGCTTATGGTGGGAAAGCTAGTGGAATTTCTTTCCCTGAGTATTTTAAAGACCAGGGTGTATTAACTTTCTGACTCTGGAGTACTGCAGAAGTCCTACTGGAGGCAGGAGGCTCCTACCCACCCGGGCCTGCCCCTGGGGTCAGCTGGTGCCTCTCTGACAGCTTTGTACTGCCCTTGATGCTTCCACCAAAAGGCTACGGTGTTTTTGGTCTCTGGTCTCTGATTGTATCCGACACCTCTGTTGCTCTACCCCAGGAATCCTCTGTGCCCACAATTTTAACTCCAGTTGTGGCTGCAACAAGCAGCTGGGTGCAAGTGCAACCTGACAACCCCTCCACCCCAAGGCTTCTCTGACTCGGCCATGTGAGGCATGTGCGCAAGCATGGACGTGCAGTGGAATTAGCACCCATGGGGAGCCCTTGACCAGTGAGGATGGGATCCACTGGCTAACGCTCCTTACAGGCAGACAGTTTGAGGTGCAATCTACTCAGCTCCTCAGAGGTCCTCAGTGGGTGTGAGTTGCCCACCCTGATCACCAGTAGCCTTCCTTGGATTGCTCTTCTATCCTTCCCTGTTTCATTCATCTGAGTGCCCCACGGATGTCCCCTGGGGTCACTTCCCACTATAGACTATCTGCACACGAGCCCTTTTTCTGTCTCTCCTTTGTGAGGGAACCCCAAATATAATGGGCACTTATACTGAACCAAGGTACTCATGAGCCAAACAGGATTGTAAGGGAATATCCATCAGAATGTCAGAGGTTGGGACCACCAGCCCTAAGAATAGATTGTCTGGTGGCATTCGGCTGCAGGGGCCAGGATAACCCTGAGCCAGTCAGAGGATGGCGAAGCCTGGCTCCTTCTGTGGATGCATCTTACTGTCCTCTCCTTCGTTCTTCTGTATCATTAGTGGGGTTGAATGGGAACAGCATGCATTTTGGAAACAGCCTCAGTTTCAAATCACACTTCTGCAGTGTGACTTTAAACATGTTGCTTGATCTCCCGCAGCCTCGATTTCCTGCCGCTTGGAGTGATTGTGAGGTATACAGAAACGGGTGAGAACAAGACACTAATTAAATTATCTGCAGTATTTTGTGGTTGTCCTCCATTTTGTGATCTGATATAATTATCCTATGTGTTATAAATCCTAACCTCTATGATGTTAATGAGGCAGGATTAGAGGCAGTTATGTTAATGAGCCAGGACACAATCTATAGGATTAGATTATATCTTGAGTCAATCTCTTTTGAGATATAAAAGAGAGAAACGAGCAGAGAGGAGAGGAACCTCATTACCACCAAGAAAGAAGAGCCAGGAGCAGAGCTCATCCTTTGGACCTGGGGTCCCTGTGCGGAGAAGCTCCTAAACACAGGGGAAGATTGATGACAAGGACCTTCTCCTCGAGCTGACGGAAAGAGAAGCCTTCCCCTAGAGCTAGCACCCTAAATTCAGACTTCTAGCCTCCTAAACTGTGAGAGAATAAATTTCTGTTTGTTAAAGCCACAACTTGTGGTATTTCTGTTATAGCTGCACTAGATAACTAAGACACGTGTTTAGAAGTGTTTTTAAATTTATAGGAAGTTTTTGTCCTTGTGCATTTTCTCAATGAACACGGAGATTCTCATTCAAAACCCCGGATTTTTGATGTATAAAAGGACTACTAATACTCAAAAAGTGAGGGCAAGCAGCCCAATGAGAATTTTCTGCTGAGAGCTCAGCTGTGTGAGCCCCATGGGAAAAGCAGTGAAGCATAATGACAGCCATAATGGCAGCTTGCATTTGTGGACTGCGCCTTCTACTCCAGGCTCTCTGCTGAGTGCCAGATCTGGGTGCCCCTTCTCTGGAACCCTGTCCCCTCTTTCCTGGCACTCTCTTCTGGCACTGAGACGTCTCTGCCTTGTTTTAGGATTGTTTGTGGATTTGTGCAAGCTGATCAAGGGCCAATGACTGCCCTGCTCATTTATGTGTCCCCCAGGGTCAAAGAGAGGGTGGGCCCTTCTAAATTGTTTGGTGAATGGCCCTGAACAAGCAGAGGCCTGCCCATTGGTACCTCTGAATAGTGTATAAATGGAGGCTTCAGAAAAGGGGCACAGGAGTTGGTCAGCTCTGCCTTCCCAGGCCTTCTTCGTTGGCTCAGGGTGACTCAGCCAGAGCTGCTGGCTTCCTGATGGCTATGCCCCTGGTCTTGACCCCTCCCTGGCTGTGGAGAGGCAGCAGGGCAGATGTGGAGGCTACAAGCCCTTCTTTCGAATCCCAGCCCCAGCCTGATCTGAGAAAATGCCCTTGGGCAGAGGGCTGATGGCATTTCAGAGGTCTTTGGGAAAGGCTGGGACAGGCCTGTTTAGTGGCCTTTGGGTCCCCTGATGCTGGTTTCTCTTCCTGACAGGTGCTGGTTGGCACCTATCTAATAGGCCTGTCCCAATCCCACATGGGGTTCTGTGTCTGATTTGAGAGTTGGGGAAGCAGTGTGATCTCCAGAATGCTCTTACATTTCCCCCTGCTCTCAGAGATTTGCAGGGTCTGGGGTGAGGAAGGCCCAGCTGTACGCTGCTCCAGATGTTTCACCTCTTCTCTCTGTCTTCCTCTCAAGGTTTCTTCCTGATCTTGGCACTGACTGAAGCACTGGTATTTGCCGTCCAGGAATCATCTCCCAGGGAATCTCTTCAGGTCCTCCACTCAGGCACGACTCCAGGCACCATGGTGACAGCACCCCCCAGCTCCTCAGTGGTGGCTGTCCCTGCCTCTGTGGCAATGCTTTCACCCCATGTTGATGGACCCTCCTCACAGGCCACAGCACCCATGGCGACAACGATGCCCCATCTAGACAGACACCCTCCTACAAATACCATCCCTACCATCATGGTGACAGAAACTGCCCCCCATTCTGAAGGCCTGCTGTACACTGGGCCCCCTCCTGCTGCCATGGCAACCACATCCACCCACTCAGAGGACCACCCCCCAGGAGAGGCTGTCCCCACCATCCTGCTGACAAAGCCAACAGGAGCCATGAGCCACCCCACAGGGGAGGCTCTGCCCACCATCCTGCTGACAAAGCCAACAGGAGCCACGAGCCACCCCCCAGAGGAGGCTGTCCCCACTGTCTTGCTGACAAAGCCAACAGGAGCCACGAGCCACCCCCCAGAGGAGGCTGTCCCCTCTGTCTTGCTGACAAAGCCAACAGGAGTCACCAGCCACCCCCCAGGGGAGGCTCTGCCTACTATCCTGCTGACAAAGCCAATAGGAGCCACGAGCCACCCCCCAGGGGAGGCTGTCCCCACCATCCTGCTGACAAAGCCAATGGGAGCCACCAGCCGCCCCACCACAGCAGGCCCCCGGTCTACTACACGCAGGCCCCCAAGGCCACCAGGCTCTTCCCGAAAGGGAGCACGTAGTTCATCACGCCTGGTCCCACCTGCGTCCAGTGGCCACTCGGGGAGGAAGGAAAGCCAGCGAGGGCGAAATCAGAGCTCCACACATCTGGGGCAGAAGCGGCCTCTGGGGAAAATCTTTCAGATCTACAAGGGCAACTTCACAGGGTCTGTGGAACCAGAACCCTTTGCCCTCACCCCCAGGAACCCACTCCAGGGTTACTCCTCCTCACCACAGCCCCAGACAGTGGCCACAACCACAGCGCCCAACGGTACCTCATGGGCATCATCCACCACCCCCCTGGTGCCTGCAGAGAACAAGTCAGGCCTTAGCAGAACAGACCAGGAGGGTGGTCCCGCCTTCACCAGCCAAGGAGGGGAGCTGAATGCCACAGCAGCCTCAGGTGCCCCCGCCAGTCCACAACTTGCCCCAGTGCCTTCTCAGCGCCACCGTGGTGACCCACAGGACAGCCCCAGCCACAGTAATTCCTTGCTTACTGTCATCCCTGGCACCAACAGACCTCTGTCTGCCAGCTCTGGGGTCTTCACAGCTGTCCCAGGGCCCACCCAGGCTGCCTTCGATGCCAGTGTCTCAGCCCCTTCCAAGGGGATTCCTCAGGGAGCATATACAACCCCACAGGCCCCAACCCACCCCCCTGGGGTCTCAGAAAGCACTGTTTCCCAAGCTAAGGAGGAGGCTGCGGCCACCTCCTCCATGACTGGCAGAGTGCCCAGTCCTCTCTCCACAGTGGTGTCCACAGCCACAGGAAACTTCCTCAACCGCCTGGTCCCCGCCGGGACCTGGAAGCCTGGAACAGTAGGGAACATCTCTCATGTGGCCGAAGGAGACAAACCCCAGCACAGAGCCACCATCTGCCTGAGCAAGATGGACATCATCTGGGTGATCTTGGCCATCAGCGTGCCCATCTCCTCCTGCTGTAAGTGTCTTGCCCTCTCCCACCTCCCCCTTCCCTTCTTCCTCTCCCTCTACCATGCCAACTTGCTCATTCACAGAATTCAAGTCCACTGTTGTCCTAGAGCTGGGCAGTCTTCACCAAGTGGGCTGCAAAAATTCCCAGAATCCCAGGAAACAAAGTAGCAAGACAAGACTCATAGGTCATCCCTGCTCCTGGTCCTTGGCTGTGCCAGGCCATGGTTCTGTGCTCACTCACCACAAAGCCACAGCTCCTGGGAGGGCCTTGCAGACAGTCTAACCCAACCCTGCATTTTGCAGAAAGACACGCCAAGCTGGAGAGTTGAGGTGGCTCACCGAGGGTCCCAGAGCTAGTGAGCGGCAGGGCTGGGATGGTGAGAGCTCAAAGTGCCTGTCTCAAGCCCAGTGCTCTTGTCACTGTACCGCCCTGCCACCCTCACCCTCAGGCTTAGCCTTTCTCCCTGATTGTCTCTATAAATGCATATAGCAACTTGGCACCAAAACCCCACAGGTGAAAGTTGGCTCTTCCAAATTCATAGCCTCTAAGTAACAAAGCCTTCACCTTTCTCTCCTACTTCTTTTCCATCTCCCCTCTTGTCCTTCCTCTCCTCTCCCCTCTCATCTCTTCTCCTTCACTTTGCCTTTTTCTTCTCTCTCTTCCCCAAAGAAAAAAGAGGAAATGGAGCTTTTTATTTGGTAAGAAGTTTTATTAGCCTTGGCAAAAACATAATTCTTGTAGCTAAAGCGGGACTTGAGAATTACGTGTGAATTTTGCTCTCCTCCTATTTCCCTGTTTTATTTGCTGTGGTGTAAGCTGGATGCAGTGTGAGCCTCCTGTTTGGCAGCATTTTGCTTCCACTGGTATCTAGTGAAGGCATCTCCCAAGGCCATCAGCACCCCCATGCTGCAGCCTGATGCTCTGTTAATCCAGAGTCAGGAGGCTTTCTCCCTGATGTCTCTAAACAACCTGATCTAATCTCTCGGGACTTTACGGCTTTCTTTATGTTTTCCCCATCTACTTGGTCCTAGATTCTTGAGAGTTCCTCTGCTAAGCTCGCAGGTATCTTCCCTGTACTCTGCCCCACCCCACTCCCAAATGGTTATCATCCGGCCACCCTCTGAAATCCCGGCTGTGAGATGACCCACACCTCACTCACTGGGCAGCCCATTCTCCTTTGACCTTTCAGGCATTACCCCACTACTCCGGGGGACTGAAATTTGCCCCCTTGTAATTTCTACTCCATGTTCCTAAGCCTTACCCTCTGAAACACCAAAAACAGTCCATTTAATAACCCCTCAAGACAGGTGAAATGGCTCTCAAGAGCAGTCTTTTCTTTTTCCGAGCTACTCATCCCTGTTCCTTGAAGTCTTCCTCAAGGGGCTATATTGCCTTGGCCCTCACCCCACTGTCTGCCCCTCCGGATGGCCTCCAGTTTACCCCTGTTCTCCAGAAGGGAGCTGGGCCTTCGACATATGCCCAGCAATGGCAGAGGAGAGCGTATGGTGGTTCATTTGTCTGGACACTGGGCCCGATTGAGGAGCCCGCGCTTGCATCAGCTCTGTTGGTTTTATTAGCTTTCACGTCACCCCACTGGATCTCACCCCAATCTCAAGAGGAATGAAAGTCCTGAGGCTTTTCACATGGGGAGGCTGTTGAGCCAGGTCCCCTCCTCAGCCTTTCCACATGCTGTGGGCTGTTTGAACGATAGTGCTAGACGGTTACGCCTTTAACATGAATCATGATTTCCACTCAGCATTGTACTCCAACAAGATCTTTTTCAATCTAGAGTCTGGATGCTTTCCCTAAGCCACCTCTCCCAGATTTCTCTGGGTTGGTGAGCAAAGCAAACTTTCCATGTCAGTGGTGGGTGGCCTATTTCTGCTCAAGGACCCAATTCAGGAAGAGTCAAAGTATTAGCCCGTTGCATGTTTGTTCATTCTTAATGAAAGCAGGTGTATTGTCTCTTAAGATACACATGTATTCTTAAAACTGTGATTTCTCACTTTTAAAACAGAAGAATAATAATGAGAAAATGTAGCAGTATTAGCCAATAAATTATTAATAATGGTCATATTTGAGAAGTAACCACATTAGAGGCAACTTTCTAGTTGCCCATTCCTTTCGTGTGTCCAGGATGCTTTAGTTTACAAAGTGAGCTCCCATTAATATCATCATTCCATCCCTAAATCAGACTGGCCAGAGAAATAAAATAAAAACAGAAGCAAACAAACAAATCACCCAAGGCGATTCTGGCCGTCATCTACTCCTTACAAGTGGGCGGTAAGTCTCCAGGTAAAGTGACTTGCCCTGGATCCCAGTCACACAATAGGTCAGCCAGCTAGTGGTAGAATTCGTTTGTCTGGTTTAATGTAATATTTCCTGAGGGCTCATTATCTGCCAGGCACTAGGCAATCAGAAGTGTATGATGTGGCTGCCTCCCCAACTCCCAGAGCCCTCTCTCCAGCTGGACTTCCTTCTTTGCCTAGGCTGGACACCCAGAGTAGACCTAGCCTGCACACCCACCTGGGTTTTGCAATTCCTCTCCCCGAACCGTTCTGCTAGGTATGAGTTTGAAATTAGATCAGCTCTTACTGCAAAGTCAGAAAGTCCCTGGGCTGCCTAAACCATGCATAAAAGTGCCAGCCAAGACCTGCAAGGATGCAGCCTGGAACATTTCCTCAGGAATGCTTCTGGTGCTCCGACAGGAGGCTTCAGATGCTAGGAATATAACATTACTTTCTAGAGGAAGATATGATCTCTTATTCAACGTGGACTCTAGATAGCACCTTGGAATTGCAGACCCTACCTCCTTTGGTGTCTGTCTTGCAGTTCCACCATCCACCTGGAACACTCCCATGAGCCCTCACTCCTAGATTCGCCAAGGTTCCTGCCTCAGCCCTACCTGCTTCCACACATAGCTCTCTGTCCTCGGCCCTGGCCCATGACTCCTGTGGGGTCATTGTTAACCCAGGGAAGACCCCACTGGAGGGACACAGAAGAATACTTGTCCAGCTTCAGAACCCTGTGCTCTTTCAAACCACAGATAACGTGAACATCCAGGCTGTTTCCATAGCCCAACCCTCCCTCTGTCCTTAGGCACTCTGCACCCCTCAAAAGAAGGGTCTCAGCCCTTGCCACTTTGCCAGATATTTTTGGCAGTCTGCATTAGTAGCAAAGTGCACGCGTAGGTTTCCTCTCATCTGGTTTTTCAGACCAGCACTGGCCCTGGCCCTTCTCCTCTTCATCCACCAGAAGCCAGAGTTCAGGTGGCCAGGGCTGCTGGTCAGGGGATGAGCATAGCACACCCCAGGCCTGCCCAGGGAAAGATGTTATCAGTTCCACCTGCCCTTCTACCCCAGGCTGGAAGGATATGTGTATGCCAGGGCTGGGAGATGCTTCTTTTCCTGAGCCATGCCAGAGTCTTGCAGGGTTTCCAGATGTGCTGAGAAATGAAATTGATTGGACCCAGGGCACACTCATTGGAGCAGGGGACCCTGTGGCTTCTAAGCTGGTCTCTGCTGCCACCATCAGGACACACACAACCCACCATCTCCTGCTAGAGGCGTCTGGGCCTGGCACTACCAGCCTCCCTTGCCTGTCCCATATGTGCCACATCTGTGCTTGAGAATGTCTTCACCTAGCCTCCCTGTGTGAAGATGCAGGGTTTATAGAGAGTGAGAGCAGGAAGCACTGCCAGCTGCAGATGTTTTTCATCCCCAGTCCAAGCTGAGCCTGGCCGAAGCAGAGTAGCACCTCACTGACCCAACGTGTGAGGTCCATCTATACACCTTGCCCCAGAGCAGTCCGGCTCCTTCCAGTCATATGGTAAAGACCCTTGGCATATTCGTGCAGCATGACGAGATAACGTAGCAATGTGCCCAGTGTGGCTCTTGGCTATGTTAATTGTTCGGTGAATGTTTGTCACATTTGAATATATATATGTACCTTTTACTCACAGGCCCAAAATGATTTTGTAAATATTATCTAAGACAACCTGGGTCAGAATTATTCTTGACCTGGAGGCTTGTCTCCTTGGGGCTTATGAACCAGTGGAAGGAGGAGGAGGGGGATGTCAGGGCTGCCCAGGGATGTCACCTTGGCTGCACCAGAGTGTTGTGCCCATACTCTAACAGCTTTTCTCTGTGCTTCCCAAACAGGGCCCCTGTGGGAACCTCCTTGGACCTTTGACAGGCTTATTCCCAACCCAGGATGGGGAGCCAGGCAATAAGCCCCCACTTGGTTTCCCCAGGCCCGTGACCTCATGTCCAGCCTGGCCTCCTTCCATACCCTAAGGCCTCCCCTTGGCCTCCTCCCTCAACCTTCAAATGAGGGAAATGAATGTCCACAGCACTGGCTCACCCCTCACGTTGGAACCGTTGGACTAATCCTTTCTGGTCTCAAGTTTCCCTCTATAAAATGAAAGGGCTCCCTGTCTCCTGTAACTTTTCTAACTTTAAAAATACATGAATCACTAGAGATGAGGCCTGGTGTAATAGAAAGACTTGGCTTGTGGATGTAAACCCTGCTCTGCCACTCATCGGCTGCAGAACTCAGACACATTAACTGTTGATCCAGTGTTTTCTCAAATGAGACTAATATCCACTGTGTTAGTTCAGGTCCTTTGAGAAGCAGACACCTAGGTGGGATTACGTAGGCATGCAAAAGACTTACGGGGGAAACACTTGTGAAGTATAAACGGAAGGAACCAGAGTAGGCAGGGAGGGTCCTCAGACTGAACATAGGCCTGACACCTGTGAAAGGAGCAGAGTAAGGAAGAGTGGGTAGGAAGAATCTTGGACTAAAGTGAAATTCTGAGAAAGTTTCTGCCAGGCCAATGGGCGTCCTCTAGCCATAAGAGGAATCCTGTATCCCACAGAGCAGCCCTGAGAAATACGGCCTTTGTGCAAACGTGGTATGGATCCAGAGAGGTGGCAGCTGAATGGGGCATTTTCTTGGCCGCAATACCCACCTCAAAAATGTGTTGTGAAAATCAGATAACGCATATAAGCTCCTCCCACAGTGTCTGCCATGGGGAAGGGGCTCAAGAGGTGGCAGTGATAACATAGTGATGATTATTATTGTTACTGCTGTGATTGCAGTGCTGTCTCAACCAGGCCATAGAGAGCAATTTCAGCAGGTGTTTGAACAGGTTGAATCCTCGGGATCCTGTAGGGTTTCATTTCCATTTCCCATTACACATTGGTTCCCATCACCTGAAAGCTTGCCACCCCTCCTAGAAAGGTTAACACAGAGCTCAGGGCTCTATCTTAAAATCAGTGACCTTACCCCTTCCTGCCACACATCCAACAAGCCATGGATGACTCCCCATCAACATTCCTGGGAAGCCAAAGGAGTTTGCTTAGTTCTCACCCTGTTTTAAAACTTGAGGAAATAGGGGCTGTTGATCTCCTATAGTGTTTTACAGCTGTTGCTTTAGGAGTAATAGAAGACTTAAAGCTCTGTAACTAAATCAGGAAGGGGTGGATAACACCTTGTGTTTGCAGAGGGGTGTAGTTTACAAAGTGCTTCCACATGCCTAATGCATGTTCCTTCCCAGTGCTCAGGACACTATAGGACAATGGGCATAAACTTGCAGGTCACATAGACCTGGGTTCAAGTTCCAGTAGTTAACTGTGTGATCAGGATCAATTTTCTTAACTTCCATGAGTTTCAATTACTTCTTCTATCAGTGGGAAGAGTAATAGTACCTTCCTCAGAAGGTGGTTGTGTGGATTAAATAAGACTGGGAAGTGCCTAGGTCAGTGCTGAGAATATATCAGCTATGCCAGCAATCTGAATTGTACTTTCTTTTCTTGGAAGAAAGGTCAGACCACCGAAGTAGTGAGCCAGAGATGGCCCTTTGGCTTTGAGCCATCCAACTATTGTGCAGCCCAGTTTTCTTTTTAGATCTCGCTTGTGGACGGTGCTGGGAGAACAAGGAGTGGGAAGAGAGCTATCATTAATTCAGTACCTACTGTGTGTCAGGGAGAGTGCTCAGCATTTTGCATCCATGAGCTCTTTAATTCTCATGACAACCCTAGGAAGTCCATGTTAATCAGAGAGATGGAGTGACTTACCCGGCAGGCCTTTGGCTCTAAGACTCTGCTCTCTCTGGAGCGAGGCAGACTTCCAGTGAGTGAATGAAGTGGTGCTTGAGAAGCACTGGGAACTCCCTGAGAGAAACAGAATGGGCCTGGAGCATTAACATGTGGGGGAGAGAGCTTGGGACAGAACTCCCTGTTCCACCCCCAGGCCATCCTGCAACAGTGACAGCCCTTCCCGCAAGGCAGAATCCGGGGGTCCTGTGTTCTAAACAGGCCCAGGCTTGAGAGCCAGGGATAAGGTGGGCTGTTAGAAGGAGCAGTGGACTGGAGATCAGAGGGCCTGGATTCTGCAGCCCGTGCCCCCTAGGTTAGCAGCATGGCCTTGGGCAAACTCACTTCTCAGTTTCCATTCCCCACTTTGTAGAATCACAGTGCAGGACGGGGAAGGAACTTATATTGGTTCAGCACTCACTGTGTGCCAGGGAGTATGCCACATGCTACCAAATGCATGATTTCATTTACTCTTCCCACAAATACCCCTCTTCCTTTGAGAAGCATGCACACTGTGCAGATCTGGCTCACGTGTACATGTTGTGCCCCTGCTCACAAGTGTTTTGTGTCTGGCAGTGTTGTGTGTGTCATGATGAGATACAACCTTAAAAACATGGTAATTGAAGAGTCACTTTGTCCCAAAGTAGGAAACATCTGACCCCCCCATCCCCTTCTCCCCCCCCCCGCCCCCGGCTCTGAGAAGAGAACACTTATCCCATTTCCCAAATGTTTTCCCTAACCCATTCTTTATGGCTTCTGTTTCACCGGCTTGAATCCCCCACACTACTTCACTTTCCCAGTTCCAGGAGCAGGGTGGAAAGGTAGTGACAGTGAAGAATGAAGAAACCAGGAAAAGGGAGAGGGGGCCTGGGGTCTTGTCCCAGCCCTGCCCTTGCAGACTGGGACTTGGAGCAAGTCAGCGTGGTACTTTGGGCCATAATTATCTCACCTGTAGAATAAGGAGGTGGCCTAAATTAGCAGACTTTCAGGCTGAGCTCTGCAGCCCCCCTCATCAACCCCATTTCTTCTTAAACCACTTGAAGAAAGAGCCCTTTAGAAGGAAGGGAGGGAAGGTGGGAGGAGGGCCACGTCATTTGAAAACATCTATACCAGCTAACTCCAAAATCCCTTTTAGCACAAGCATTTGGAGATCTCTACACATTTTAAGCTTCTTTTTTTTAGAGGAGCTAGAAGAATGGTAAGCAAATTAGTCTTTTTTTTTTTTTGATCAAACATCAGATGAAATGAAAACTTGCCCCATCTCTTGACCTTATTCAGAGGCACGTTCAGGTTGAGGTGACAGCAAGGCAGGCAGCTGGGAAGACGGCTTCAGGATTCCTGAGAGCCCACAGGGGCCTAGGGTCTGGGCCCTGAGGTCTCAGTCCTGTGTGGGTGCCAGCATCTGCAGCTGCCACACACCATAGCATGCAACTTTTCCTGATGCTGACCAAGCTCTCAGGCCACTGTGGATGGAGCTGACTTCTGCTGCCCCCTAGTGGCCATTTCCACCGTGGTGCTGGCCTCTATGGACAGCTCAGCGGGGGTCCCCCACGTCTACCCCAGAGTTTCAGCCGCCTCCCAAGGCTCTGGTGGTGGTGAGCCTGGAACAGGATGTGCCCACTCCTCATTTACTTGCTTCTCCCCAAGAGGACTTCTGTCACCCTCATCATTGTGCCGTGTGAGCCTAGACAGTCTACCACCTCTCTGACCTCAGAAGCATTTCTTGTCTACCTGCCCAAGCCACTGTGTTCACACCTGGTTCAGCAACAAAATTCAAACGTCCTGCTTCCTCCCTGGAGCCCCGTGAGTCTCCGAGACTGAACAGACAGGGTCGCAGGTCAAGCGAGCGGCCGTTAAGCTGTGTAGAGCTGCCATCAGGCCCATGTGTGCAGTGTGGGTTTTTGCATCAGACTTTGGCCTGTCTTCGTGCAGCAGCATGTTGTGTGTTAACAGCATAGACTTTGGAGTTGGTCTGTCTGGGTTTGCTCTTGGGCAAGTCACTTCGACTCTCTGAGCCTCAGTTTTCCTACCTGTAAAATAGGGACCATAATAGTGCTGACCTTTGGGTTAGTAGGAGGATTAAATGAATTAATATTCTAAAGTACTTGGAAAAGTGCCTGGCACGTATGTGCTATGTAACTGTTAATGGCTATTGTTATTATTTTTGAGATGCTGATGGGAAGGAGGAGGAGAAGGTGGCCAGAGAAGCTCTTCGGTCAGGGTCCAAGACTTCTGCCCAGTGGTTTTCCTCTATGAGCGTCTGCTATCAAGGGGGCCCTCTGTGGAAGTCAGGGTCTTCTTTTGTAACATTCTCTGTGCTCTGCCCTCTTTCTGCCGTACTCTCACGAACACTCCTTATCAATCCAGCGGGGCAACTCAGAGCACACATGCCATTGCTCTGCAGCCAGGCTCTGGGACACCCTCCCACTGAATGAGCAAAGTCCACAGATACCCTCAAATGACATCCAAGCCTCTTGTCCCCAAGCACTGTGGATGCAGCCTCTAAACACTGCTGTGGCCTCATCTCCTACCTCACTCCCCCACACTCACTCCACTCCAGCTACCTGGCCTTTTCTCATCTCCTCATCTTGTCTCCACCTCAGGCCCTTTGCACATGCTATTCTCTGCCTGGAACACATTGCCCTGTTCTTCACATACCTGGCTCCTTACCCACATTCCAATCTCAGTTCTGAGGTCATCTCCTCAGAGAGAACTTTCATGATGACTGTAAAGCAGTCTATCTCCGAACTCCCCACCATTGTCTCTCTAACTTTATCCTGGTTTTTTTTTTTGTCTTGGAACATATACTGCTCTCTGAATTTACCTCATTTATTCATTTTGTTCATTACTTATGTATCATCTGACCCCCTCCGCACCCCACACACACACTAGAATGGAGGCTCATGAAAGCCGGGGGTCTTGTCTCCTTTTTTCACCCTTACCTCCCCAACATCTTAACAGTTTCTGGCATAAAGTAGGCACTCAACATATATGGATATTTGTTGAAGAATGAGTGAATGAATGAGATGAGTGGTTGAATGTATGACCGTCACAGCCCCACTTGGGAAACTGGCATTTGTCACCTGGCAATGCTGGCTCCATCCTTGTCGCTTCCCTCTCCCTCTCTCTGACCTGGACTCTCTCCACAGCTGTCTTGCTGACAGTGTGCTGCATGAGGAGGAAGAAGAAGACAGCCAACCCGGAGAACAACCTGAGCTACTGGAACAACGCCATCACCATGGACTACTTCAACAAGCATGCTGTGGAGTTACCAAGGGAAATCCAGTCCCTTGAAACCTCTGAGGTAATAAGCCCCACACCAAGGGGTCCCCCGGAAGTGCTGGGCCACTGCAGCAGGTGGAGAAGCACAGGCCCCAAAGAGAGCTGTGGAGTGTCTGCTCTTTTCTTCGGCCTTGCTACTCAGCTGTGCTCTGTGGGCCAGCAGCATCAGCAACACCAGGAGTTACAGGCCCCACCTCAGCCCTGCTGACTCCCAAATGCCAAGATCTTCATTTTACCAAGAATCCCCAGGTGCTTTTCATGCGTGTTAAAGTTTGGGAAGCACTGTTCCTGGGACTTTGGGTTTCTGGAAATAAGTCAACAAATATTCATTGAGGACCCATTTTGTGGCAGATACTGTCTGGAGGCTATGAAGATGATAGCTTGCCCTCAAGGAGCTCAGATTCCAAGATATGGTAGGAGGACGGCCCCCAAGCATCATTCAAAAACAGAACAAACTGGGGGAGATGCAGGAAAGGTTACAAAGAGTTATTGAAATTCAGGAGAGGAAGGACTTAATACTGATTGGACTAATCAGGGAAGCCTTCACAGTGGAGGTGCTAGGAAGAATAAACAGACTCAACAGGCAGAGTAAGACAAGGCATTCCAGTCAAAGCCTGAATGAAGGTGGACATTTTGCTAGGCGTGGATATCAAAGGAGAGAAGAATACACTGGGTCAGGAGGTGTTAGCCCAAGACACCAGGATGGCCAGTGAGAGAGCTGGACTTTGAACTCAGGTCTTTCTGACCGTAGAGTCTGTGCTCCTTCCACTGTCACACAAAGAGTGGGGCAGAGGCCAGGTGGGACAGGAAAGGTAAATGGAGGCCAGGTTAAGCACAGTCTTGAACGGGGTATTATGGATTTTGGACTTCATTCTTAGGCAGCAGAGGGTCATTGAAAGTTTTGAGCTGTTGGGTGACTCAGATTTAGAAAGATTGTGCTGATGACCTGGTGAAGGCACTCCGTACATGATCAATGAATGAGTAAGGAAGGAAAGGAAGGGTGATTTGATGGACGGATGAATGGATGAGAGGACAGACAGAAAGGCAGTCTAGAAATAGGTAGGTCGACTAGGGTGCAATTGAGATGGCCCAAGAGAAAGATGGTGGACATCTGAGTAAAGACAATGAGAGCGGAGAAAGTTCTTCTGGAGGTACAACCCCCCTTTGCCCCTGCATATCCATTCCCCACAGCAGCCAGGGTGAGCTTTTGTGAACATAAATGTGGCCATATCACTCCCATGTTCAAAACCCTTCTGTAACTTCCCATTGCTCTTTTACAGGGACTATGAGGTACCACAAGACCTGACCCTGGCCCAACTCTTCAGCCTCATGTCATGCCCCTTTCCTCCTCATTTGCTCAGCTCCAGCCACACTGGATTTCTTTTTGTTCCTTTATGACACCAAGTTATGTCCCACTCCAGGCCTATGCATGAGCTCTTCCCTCTCCTAGAATGTTCTGGCCTTCCCCCTCCTCAGAACCTTCTTCTCTTGTTCACCTCAATAACTCCTACCTGTCTTTCAGAACCCAGTTTAAACATCACCTCCTCAGGGAGCTCTTCCCTGACTACAGGCTGAGTTCACTCTGCTGTCATATGGTCTCAGTTCCCCATGCTTTCCCATCAGGCACTTACTAGAATTGAGATTATGTAGCATCTGGTCTGATACTTGTTTAATCTCTCTCCTCCATTAGAATAGTGAGGTGCCTCCACATTACTAAACCAATGATCAACAACAGCATTGGGACCATCGATCATCTCCTCCTTCAAACGTCTCTTCTCTGGCATCTGAGGCCCCACCCTCTCTGCTTCCTGGCAGCTACTTCTCAGTCTCCGTTATTAATACCTTGTCATTTTCCTGACTTCTCATAAGGCATGCCCAGCTTAGTCCTCCCACTGCTTCTCTTCTCTTTTAACTTAGTTCTACAGCTTTAAATTCCATCTCTACATCATGGACTCCCAAATTCCTGTCTCTAGCCTTGATGTCACCCCTTAACTCCAGACCCATATGCCCAGCTGCCTACTGCACATATCTAATAGGCATCTCAAACTCAATGTGTCCAAGACTGAATGCTTGATTTCCCCCTTCCCACCCCCAAACTGAAAATCTCACCTGGTGTTTCTCAGTTAAGTACATAGCACTGCCATTCGCCTTTTCCTCTCTCACCCCACATCCAGTCTGTCAGCAAATCCCACTGGTTCTTCCATTGTAGGTCCTGAGTACAAACACTTCTCACCACCTGCACCACTGCCAACCTTGTCCAAGCCACTGTCATCTTTCAAATCATGGATTGCTGCAGTAGCTTCCAAAAACAGGATTCCCCACTACTATCTTGCCACCTGCAGTCTGCCCGCCACACAGTAGCCTGAATGATCTTTTCAAGGCAAGACATCATGTCAGCATGGCTCCCCAATCCTCAAGTGGCTTCTCTTCACACTTTGAATAAAACCCAGCCTTCTCTTACTATATCCTTCATGATCTGGTACCTGCCTACCTCCTCAACCCCTCTCCTTCCACACTTCCAGTTGACCACACCCTCTAGCCACACCAACTTTTTTGCTATTCCCCCAACACCATAAGGTTGTCCCCAACTTAGAGCTTTGCTTTTGCACCTATGTGAAATGCTTTTCTCCCACGTACCTCTGTGACCCCTCATGCAAATGACTTCTGATGGCAACTACCCACTTAGGCCAGATGTCACAAGGCTGCCCTGACTTCACACACCAGCCACAAGCCCAGGAGTCCCCAAACCACCCTGACTTCTGACCAGCTGGCTACAAATTCAGGGTTGCCACTACCTCCTCAGGTTTGATAATTTGGCAGATTGACTCACAGAACTCAGGAAAGCACTATACTTACGATTACAATTTTATTACAGCAAAAGGATACAAATCAGAACCAGCCAAAGGGAAAGACACATAGGGCGAGGCATGAGAGGGTCCCAAACAGGACGCTTCCACTGTCCTCAGGGACACATCACCCTCCCGGCACACTGATGTATGATGATACACAGAGTAGTGTCAACCAGGGAAGCTCACCCAAGCCTCAGTGTGCAGAGTTTTTATTGAGGCTTCATTACATAGACGTAATTGATTGAATCATTGGCCATGCGATTGAAATCAATCTCCAGCCCTCCCTCCCTGCAGGTCGGGCTGATACCATGTGGCTCAGAGCTCCAACTCTAATCATATAACCATGTGTCTTACTAGCATCTTGAGTCATCTTATTAGCATAAATTATCCAGGGGCCCACCATGAGTCACCTTATTAGCATAAACTATCATGTGTGGCCCAAGGGGCTCGCAGTAAATAATAAAGATACTCCAGTCACTCAGGAAATCCAAAGGGTTCAGAGGCCACCTCTCAGGAACCAGAGACAAAAGCCAACCAAATTCTTTATTACACACCTCCCTTCCTTCAAGTCTCTGTTCAAATGTCGCCTCCTCAGGGAGGCCCTCCCTGACTACTCTGTACAAATTAGAATGCTCCCTACTCCCTTCGTTATTTATCCCTTTCCATGCTTTATTTTTCTCAGCTTGCTTCTTGCCACCTGGCACTGCATTATTCTCTCTCCGTTGACTGGTTTGTTGTCTGTCCCTGCTGGAATATAAGCTGCCTGCAGGCAGGAACCTCGTTTTTTTCTGTTCACTGTTCTATCCCACAGCACCTAATCAATGTCTGGCGTGTGGTAGGTACTTGGTAAAATGTTTATAAATCATGTTTACCTGATTTAGCCTAACACACAGTAGATGCTCAATAAAAATTTTTGTCTTAAGGACAAAGAGAGACACAGGCTTCGTGAAGGCATTGCGCTTTAGTGAGGCCAGTGCACGTCTTACACGGCAGACAGTATCCCTGCGAACTGCTATAGTGAGTGAAAGAATAGGTAACTTGGCAAAGGGGCAGTCCCACTTTAAGTGTTATCTTGGCAGAGTGATCAGTGGAAGCCGAAGCCAAAGGGTGCTCATAAGTGTGCTGTAGAAAAGGCCCTGCCCCTGCAGCATCAGGTTAGCCACTCCTGCACGGAGCCCCAGGGCCACTGTTGGACAGGAAGCCAGAGGCCTGGGAAAGCAACGCAGCCACAATAGAGCCAGCAGCCCGAGCTTGCTCGGCTTCAGAGTTGGTTCTCTCTGTTCCCTTCGCAGCAGGTTTACTCCCCTCACTCTGTTTTAGTGAGAATAATACAACAATTTGCTCCAGCTCTCTGGGCTCATACTATTTGAGGCTAAAGGCAGCAGCCCGGAGACATGCTCAGAGCCAGGATGGAGACAGCTGTCACTAACATGGACTGCAGACCATCCACAGAGTGGTCGTGTAGTCACGGGGCACATTCCACCATATTCTGCATCTGCGGGATATGTACTACTGCCTGCCCTTTAGCCACCAACTTTTGAGGCTGCCAAATGCTTTGCCTAAGCAGATTCCTCTGGTGCCCTGCTCCCCTCCTGTGGTGATGGAAGCAGGAAAATACAAACCAGGGACCATGGGCACAATTGTGCTGCCCAAAAGGTGCTTGGAAACTGCTACTCTTTCTTTCCACTTTCTCTACTCTCCTGTCCATCTCTCCTCCCCTCCCTCCCTCCTATCCTTCCTCCTTTTCCCCCTTCCGCCTTCCCTTCCTTCTACTCTTCGTTTTTTCTTCTTCTTTTTTGCCTTCATTATTCCAAATAATTTTCTCCTTTTATGGCTTCAGTGAACACTTGCTGTGTGAGAACTGTAAAGCAAGAAGCCAAGTCTCAGCCTCCAGAATTCCCTTCACGGCCCAACCCAAAAGCACGGCAGAGAAGAAGGATGTCTGTCCCCTCTCTGCCTGCTGCCTTGTTATCCTTAGAGGGCGGGCCCCAAGGCCACCTTTCTCATGGACACTCAGTTCATTTCAGACAAAGGAAAGTCTTGTCTTCTGAAGACATTTTATAAACAATGGACTTTTTCTTCTTCTTATCCGTAGAGCAATGCATAGCCCTCAAAAACTATGTATCTATGGGTTTTGTTTAAAAATAACTTTGAGAGAATTCACTGTGGCTTCTTAAAATGAGTATGTTTCTAAGCAAGTCTGGGTAAGCCAGTTACGCTTAGACCTACTGTTGGATTTTTGCCCTGGAACAACCTGTAAGTTCCAAGACTTCAGCTGTTTACAGTCAGGACAAGCCATGACTTTTTTCCCCCCTACATTAAAACCTGGACCGCAATCTGAGTGCAGCCATGTAGTGGCCCACAAATGCTTGAAGTCCTTGGTAGCTGTGACCAGCACCCTGCCAGACCATTCAGACGCCTCTGAGGTTGTGCAGACAGGCTGATTTTTCTCTCACCACTTACTGCCATCACACAGATTCGCATCTGCTCGACTCAGCACACCTAGTGATACAAGAAGCGGGGCCACAATTGTGACCAGGCTCGGGGAGGTTTCGAGAGTGGGGAGAATTAGCCCTCGAAGGGTGACTCAGATGCTGACAGGTGGGTGGCTGGAGAGGACAAAGGAGCAAGGATAGGGTGTGTTCAGGGAAGAAAAGCAGAGAGGTGTTGCTGGGCCCAGGGTTCTGGGAAAAAGAGGCAGAAAGAGGTGTCTGGGGCCCACTATGGACCAGGTTTGCCCTCTGGGACAGTAGCCAAGCTCCACATGCACCAGGCGCATGAGCCATTTTAATTTTAATACGAGCCATTGCGGACTTTGACAAGGAGAGCAGTGCCATCTCCAGCAACCTGGGGTGAGGATGATTCGGGAAGCAAGAAAGCTCTTTAGGAAGCTACTCTAAAAATCTGAAAGAGCAAAGTGGGCTCTGCACCTTTGCATTGGCAGTGGAGGGTGATGAGAAAAGTTTACCAAGCAATTCCATGCTGAAATACACATGCCCATGTGTCCGTTTCTTTAATAACGGCCGTCTCACAAGCCCACCCCAGCTCACACCTTCTCCTACCTCTCTCTCCAGGACCAGCTCTCAGAGCCCCGCTCCCCAGCCAACGGTGACTACAGGGACACTGGGATGGTCCTTGTGAACCCTTTCTGTCAAGAAACACTATTTGTGGGCAACGATCAAGTGTCGGAGATCTAGCTGCAGGCCTCGCTTTGCCATTCCCTACTTTTGGTCTCTAAATTATAAATACACAAATATATATATATATTATAAATATAACCTTTGTGTAACCCTGACTTAATGAGAAACATTTTCAGCTTTTTTTCCTAAGAATTGTCAACATCTTTTTTATAAGTGTGGTTAAAGAAACTTTACAGAACGATTCGTGGCTTTATAAAATAAAAGTATTTCTAAGCAAAGCAGTTGCATTGATTGCTTCTCTTGATAACAGTTCTTGAGCAATGGGGGTCCCAGGAGCCCCAGCCTTCTCCAGTAGAAACTTAAGTCCAAGTTGAATGTTAAAATGGTCAAGTGTGTGGCCCTTTGAGTGATTCTCAAAGCTCTGATTCCTTGTGATTAGATGTGACCCATTTCCTCTGCCTTCGTATGCACAGCAGTGAAAGGAGCTGGGCCACTGGGGGCAGGACCGCGGAGTCACGCACAAAGCAGGAGAAGGGAACACCTCATCACCCAGAAGACCAGTGCCCTGGAGCCTCACAATGGCACCAACTGCTGCCACGTTTAATTCCACCCAAGTTACCGGAGGCAGGCAGGAACACGCGGCCCTCAGGAATTGCATGGAGGACATCAAGGCATCCTTCAGCACACCCCCTACATCACACAACAGGGTCTCCAGGGCAGCCAGCGTGAGCAACCACTGAGCTAACTACATGCCTGCATTTCCCTGGTGGGAGAGACTCCCCTTGAAGTTCGTTCCTGCTTCCCCTCCACTACCTACATCTGCATTAAACTCTGCTGCCTTTTTCTCGAGAGGGTTTAGATGCAGATCCCAGCCCGCCAGCTTCTGAGTATTTACCTTTTGTCAAGGAGCAAATGTTTATTGAGGTTTCGAGGTTTATTTGTTTTCTCAAAAGGCAATCTTATTGTGTCCCTGGAAACATGTTTGGGATAGGTCTGTAATTTTAGGAACCTTCTTCCTGCGATCTTAAAAAACCAAGATTGCCAAAGTGAATCACTTGGGAGAAGACGCCCGTTAACCCCACTCGGCATTACAGATCTGCTTGTGGGGCCAGCACAATGACTGGCCCTCCAGCTCTGTGTTTTCTAGACTGCTCCCCTCCATCTGGGGTCAGCTGCCTGTGTCTCCCACCCCACGCTGCTTCCAGTATGGCCAGAGACACGAGAAAGACTTCCAGAGATGGGCTGCTTGTCTATTGTTTTTTCTAATAGATAGTGGCTGAGAGAGAAGATAACTGCTTTGACACTTCCTTTCTCTAAAAGAGAAATAGTTTGATAGTATATTTTGAATATAGATGCTATTATAGTCAGATTGGGAATTGAATGTTGACTCATATGTTAGTGTCGTCGCTGTGGTCTTTTTATCATGATTTCTTCCTTTCTTCCTACATTTTGCTTTAAAAAAAATATGGCCTTCAAAAATGTGTGTTCTCAATGTTGAATGAACCTACTTACCTGTGTTTGGTTGTTGTCTCTCTTCAAAGACTCTTGGACCCACAAAGAAGCAAGTTAAATGCTGTGAGATTCATTCTCTAACATGCTGCTGTCTGGCCTTTATAACTTATCATGATATTTCTGTTAGCTGTTGCATTTAACATATCAGTGTGTGTGTGTATGTGTGTGTGTGTATGTAGAGATAAATCTGTAAAGTAAAATTTATATATAATATATGTAATCAAAGGTACATATGTTATATATACTTATGTGGATGTATGACTTATTTTTCCTTATCCACAGAATTCAGCTACTGTGTATATATAAATAAACTTATTTTGTTAGCCAGAGGATTAAATTGCTAATATATTTTGTGTTCTTTTCATTTTAACATAACTTCCTTAAGCAGTACCCATGCCACCTTATGCCCATCTCTATTTTTTTAATCTGATTTAACAGCACATTGGGTTTTATGAGTGTGATGAGCTAGTAGGATTAGCCGTCTATCATTTGATAAAAATCCCTTATATTTGTGATTCCTCCAAAAGAGAATCATCTCTCTTAGGTCTTTAGAGACATTGGTATCAGTTAAGATGGGCCCCCTCCTCATTCTCCCCTCCCAGGGCTCCGTAGAATCATTTTGAACATCTTTGGGACAGAGCAATCTGAAGTTAACCTGGCCACTGAGGGTCACCATTCTGTAGAGAATAACAGTGCCTAAACATGTCACCTTTGCAAACAACTTCATCTGTATCTTGGACCCTTCATTTAGCCTGAGATGATACATCCTGCAGTTCACAAGAATGCAGACCCTTAGGCCTGTCAGTATCACCTACATTGTTGTTGGGTGCCGTTGAGTCAATTCCAACTCATAGCAACTGCATGTGACAGAGTAGAATTGCCTCATCGGGTTTTCTTCGCTGTAATCTTGATGGAAGCATATTGACAGGTCTTTCTCCCATGGAGCCACTGGATGAGTTTGAACCACTAACCTTTTGGTTAGCAGCCAAGCGCTTATCTGTTGTGCCACCAGGGCTCCTTATCACTCACACAAGGAGGATATTATTAGTACACAGTCTCATGTGCACCATGACCACGTCGGGTGCACCAGAGGTGATGCTCACAGCAAGAATGCCACCTCTAAATAAAGGATACTGCCAGCCTTTACTTGATCGAGTTGGTTCCTTAATCTGTTAATCAAATAACCAACGTTGATATTTATAAAATGCCTTTTGTGCCATCTCAAATAGATGAAGTAAAAGAAAAAAAGGAGGGGGGGCAGCATTGTGGTGTCCTAATCAGCAGGAAAGAAAAACACACAGAATATTCTTGTAGGTGAGCAGGGTTTTTAACTCTCTTGTGGGACCTTACATAGGTACTCTTCTCTAGTGATGGGAGACGGAGAGGGCCTAGGTCAGTCACTGGACGAGGAGCCAGAAGAGGCAGCTCTGCTCCTTTCTGGACGTGAGACCTTGGGCGAGTCATTGCAGCTCTCAGGGCCCTCATAAAATGGGGATACTGGCCAATTGTAGGGCATGTGATGATACTTCCAGAGTTGTGCAGTGAACCCCAAATGTACCTGCCTCCTAAAGCTGAATTGAGAAGTCAGTAAAATAAAGCATGGAAGCCATGCACGGGGGTGGGTTCAGTACTCACTAGAAGTTGGCTCCCTTCCCCTTCTCTCACTTAAAGTCTGTTCCCACATTGCAGGATCTGGGATAAATTTTCTGCTCTGGGTTTTGGTTACCTGGTTTCTCCAGAGTAAGACTTAAGTACAGTGGGTTTAGGTCCAAGTTGTCATGCCCTGGGGCGGGGGGCGGGGGGGCTCCTTTCTGGCCCTTGAGAAGTGACTGAGGGGCAACCCATGACAGCGTGCCTCGGTGGATGACTGAAATCCTGACTTGGAGTTCCCTTAGAGAGCTAACTGGAAAACCGCTCTCCTTGTTGTTTTTATTTATTTGTTTTCCAACAGATGAGAAAACAGAGGTGTGGAAAATGTCTGTCGCATAAGTGCCCAACATGTGTGAGACCCGAATTTGCTCAAGGTGCCTTATCTAGTGCCTCAGGCCAGTGTATGGCAAGCAAGGTCCAGAGCAGTGAGGTAGCTTGCAGCTGATGAACAGCAGAACTAGAACCCACCCAGCTTGATGGACCGTCCACCAACCCTGGCTCTCTCTGAGGACACCTCCCTTTTCTGAAAGACTTACCCAAAGACAAGCCTGCCCAACCTGCCCCCAGGAAGGGTGTTACAGGGCAGAGATAAGAAGAGAAGAAAAGAAGCTAGGGAGGGACCAGAAGCTGCTGCCAGGCTTGAGGAGGGTGAGGAAGCAATAGCCTGGGTTTGTTTCTCTAGAGCCCCCGGGGCTGCCTCGCCCCATGCTGGCTCACATCCATTTTCATCCTCTATTACCTGTGTTGACATGGGTGTACATTCAGACCACCAGCACAAACAGGCACTGAGATGAGGCCTGGAACACCAGGATGGAGTTTTGGCTCAGCCACTCACTAATGAGCTGAGGTCTCTTGCACCTCAGTGTATTCAGCTGTGAAATGGGGCTGCTTGAGACCTGCCTTGCCCTCTCTTGGGTAGTAAAAGCCTGTCAACACTTATGGCCCAATTACAGAAACCCAGATGAACCACTCCCACCGCCTGCACTGATCAAGCCTCCCCCCGCCACCAGCTGAACAATCTGGGAGGCTGGGCACATGACCCTGCAGAAAATGCCTGAGTGCCTGTCTGCAGCAGCCCTGGGCAGGGCCTGTCTCAGCTCAGCAAATGGTGGAAACTCATGGAAGTAGCAAACAAAGCAGCCTGGGGGGTGGGGGAGTTTCCAGAGAGGTCCATGACCAGGCCACTGGGACTGGAATCCAAAAGCTGCTGGACTCTAAACCCACAGAGGCAGAAGGGGAGATGAGCGAGAGGCGAGTGGTGGTGGAAGCACCCACAGGTGCCAGCTTCAGCATGTCCCTCCACAGGCGCAGGGCGTCCTTCAGGGGGACTCAGTCATCATCTACCCTGGAGAGCACCCTGGGCTCCAGGGTCAATGTCAGGGGTGGCCTGGTCCAATCACCTGTGATCTATGTAGGGACAACACCCAGTGGGAGCATAGGTGGCCAGGGTGCCCACGTGACCTGCCGGGCCCTGGGTATCAGCAGTGTCTTCCTGCAGGGCCTGCGGAGCTCAGGCCTGGCCTCTGCGCCCACTCCAGGCCTGGAGGGGGACCATGATGCTGCCGAGGACTTGGGGGGCTGCCTGGTGGAATACACGGCCAAGGTGCGGGCCCTAGAGCAGGTCATCCGGGAGCTGGAAAGGCAACTGCGGACCCACCTGGAGAGCAAGGCCGTGGGCTCCGGAAGCTGGGGCGCCCTCAGGGCCTCCTGGACCAGCAGCTGCCAGCAGGTGAGTGCCTGGGCCGTGCCTCCTCTGCAGAGGGACTGGAGGGGACACTGAAGGCTGCCTGTTGCACCATCTCTGGGGTCATTATCAGAAAGCCCAAGTGCTGGGGCAGGTGACGGGAGTGAGTGATCCAAGGCCCGAGAAACTGACCACAGACCCTTACACTTTCATGCTAAAAATACTAATAGTAATAATAACAATAACAACAGGGACAATGGCTACTATCTACTGAGGTTCACTAGGGGCCAGGCCCACACTAGTTCCTGTTTGTGCACTCTCTTCTGTAATGTTCACAAGCAATGTATGCAGTGGATCCATCATGGATTACATTTTTCAGATGAGAGAACCGAAGTTCACAGAAGTAATTTGCCCACGATCACACAGCTAACTGAGAGTTGGAACTGACATTTCAACCTGAAATTTTCCATCTCCAAAGCTTAAACTTGTCCCTTACTCTGGGCTGCCTGTGTCAACCTTTACTGTAGAGAAAGAATTTTTCCAGCCATCATCAAATTTAATACCACTGAATGGAGTGGTATTAAAAACAATGGGAAAATGGATGTGTGTTCCTGTATCCACCTATAACAGTACTGTCCAAAAGAAATGTATATGTAATATAAGCCACAGAACTAATTTCACAGTAAAAAAAAAAAAAACAGGTGAAATTAACGCTATATCTTATTTAACTCAATATATCCAAGATGTTATCATTTCAACATATAATCCAAAAAAAAAAAAAACTTGATATTTTAGTACCTTTAATGGCCCATCACCTGTCTGTCAATTTGTAGCACTGTGGTGACTTGCGTGTTGCTGTGATGCTGGAAGCTATGCCACTAGTATTTCAAATACCAGCAGGGTCACCTACGGTAGACAGGTTTCAGTGGAGCTTCCAGACTAAGACAGACTAGGAAGAAACCCCTGGTGATCTACTTCCACAAATTAGCTAGTGAAGACCCTGTGGATCACAACAGCACATTGCCCAACTGACTTGGGCCAGCGAGGGTGTAGGAGACCCTCTGTGAGATGGATTGGCACGGTAGCCCACAGGAGGGACTCGGATATACTGGGGATTGTGAAGATGTTGAAGGACCAGGCAAACGCTTAGTTCTGTTGTATGTAAGGTCACCACGTGTCGGAGTCGACTTGTTGGCAGCTAACAACAACATTTAACAGTACTTTTTTCCTGCTTTTGAGCAAAGGGGCATCACACATTATGTGGTCCGTCCTGGTTACAGGTTTCTGTATTATAAAGTTCCTTGCCGGTTCCCAACCTCTCTCTTCCTACGCCCCAGCTGTGTTCGACCCTCCCAGCCACTTTTCCTGCTAAGCACTCAAACAGACTGAAAACCCCCAGGCAGTGGGCAAAGAGTCTGAGGGGGACCTGGCGCCTGCACACTTCTCAAGGAGTGTTTCCCTCTCGGCCTTGCTAGCTGCTCCTGACTCCTTCTGCCACGCGAAGGATGCCGATAATCGGCTCTGGCCGGAACATCGGGCCCTTTCATCCTCAAATAGGCCAAACACAGGCTTGGAATTCAGCAGCCTCCCTGCCTGCCTCGGAGCTGTAGATAAAAGGAGAGGGGACGGAGGAGGTGCTCCCACACAGAGGAGACTCAGACTAAAAGGAAGGAGCTGAGGCCAGGGTGAGGGAGAAGCTGGCTGGGGAAGAAAGGGGAAGTGTCGAGGCTTTAAATTGTCACCACTCCATTAAGGAGCTGCGGAAATTAGTTGTCTCCTGGGGCGGGGCGGAAAACAACAGCTTACACCTCCGGTGGCAAAGCCTGGCAGCTGGAGGAGGAGGGGAAATCAAAATTACTGAAAGGTAAGAGGATTAGAATTTAAAATGGGCCTGATTTGAGTATTTTTCCTGTAGTTCTCAGTCTCCGTTTCTGTCCCTTGCAGGGAGACAGCCCCTGCTCTGGGAATCTACCTATCTGGAGAAATTGCTGGAAACTTAAGCAGTCTAATCAGGGCCAAGTTTCTCTCCTCATAGAACCTGTGGCCCTAGGAACTTTTTTTTTTTTTTTTTAAAGAAGAAACAAGAACAGTTCCTCTGCTGAGTGAAAAAAGAAAGGCAACAGGGTCATCGTTCATGATTCACAACCTGGTGTCCCAGAAAGGGGAGGGAAATGCCATGAGCTATTTTTAGCATCTGTACACCCTGAATTAAATAATACATTTACCCAAGACAAAGTTACCCAGCCTATTTCTTAACAAATACAATTTGTTTGGTCGGAGCAGGCCAGCAGGTCAGTTACTGTTAGCCAAGCTATAAGGGACCCTACAGTATCACTAAAAATATAACTGCCAGGAAAAAAATATATGCAGGGAGAGTGATGTGTAAGATTTCAAGAAATATTTTGATAGGCCAGGGAAGGCGGCAGGGGCATGAGATCACTCCCAAGGAGCTTGGTCAAGTAATATTAAAAAAAAAATCCATTGCCTTCTAGTTGATTCTGACTCATGGCAACCCCATGTGCTTCACAGTAGAACTACAAGTTTTCTTGGCTGTGATCTTATGGAACCAGATCATCAGGCCTTTCTTTAGCACCACTGAGGGTATTTGAACCACCAACCTTTCAAATAGTAGCCAAGCGCAAACCCTTTGTGCTACCCAGGGTCCTTCACTAAACTGCTTCCTAAGAGTGGCTTCTGATTTCCTGGGGGCTCTTGTTTTGCTAAGTAGAGTGTGTCTGGAATGGAGCAAAATTGCTCAAGAAAATAGGGAGAGACCGAGTCATCCCTCGGGACCTCTTTCTATGCCCTTCCCACATATCACATTCAGCAGCTCTTAAAATCTCTTAAAACCAGTTGAAACCAGTTGCCATTGCATTGACTCGGACTCATGGCCACCCTGCATGTGTCAGAGTAGAAATGTGCTCCATAGAGTTTTCAATGACTTATTTTTTGGAAGTAAATCACCAGGCCTTTCTTCTGAGGCACCTCTGGGTGGACTTGAACAACCAACCTATTGGTTAGCAGCTGAGCGCATTAACCATTTGCACCACCCAGGGACTGCAAGGTCCCTTAAAATATGAGGTCCATGTTGAGGAATAGAGTGTCAGGGGCATCAGTGTAGTGAAAAGTAGGGAGATGAGTTTCAAGGACTGAGGATTTTGAAGCCAGATAGCCTGAGCTCAAACTCCGTGCCCCTCCTCACCTCCACTTACTAACCTGAGTACTTCATTAATCTCTTGAGCTAATGATTTTGATCTAAGTTCTTCACTAATTTCTCTCTATCTCAGTTTCTCATCTGAATAATGTGGATATTTGGATACTTCTTTGACACAATAAAATATCATTAAGGGGAAAACATTAGAGGCCTTCCTGCAGAAGTAGGAAACAAGAAAAGAACGCCTGTTATCTATTACTTTGTAACATTGGTTAGAGGTAGTAGTTATGTGATTAGATAAGACAAAGCAATTGGAGGCATAAGAATTGGAAAAGGAAGAGGAAAAGTTATCTGTATTTGCAGATGGTGTGATTATATTTCTGGAAAACCTAAAAAGGATCAACATAAACATCGTACAACAAACAATAAAATAATTTCATGAAAAGAGCAGGTTATAAAGTAATCTCCTGTCGCAGCGGCGACAGTTGTCAGGGCGGCGGAGACAATAACCAATGCCTATAAATAACAACAAGAAATGGCCCAAATCCTTGTGAGACAAACAATAAAACCCTCCTGAAAGGCACAAAAGTAGTCTTGAATAAATGGAAAGAAACGACGTGTTCTTAGAAAGACAGTAGCATAAAGATGCCAGTTCTCCCTCCGTTCATTTATACATTTAATGCAATGCTAATTTTTAAAATACAATAGGTTATTTTTTTTTCTAGAACTAGATGGATGGATAAATTTTATTTGTAAAAACTAAAAGGCAGAATAGCCAGAAAAGCAAAACTGAAAAATAAAGCTGCGGGAGATGCAGCTTTACCAGACATTACATTATATTACATCAGGGTTAAAAAAGAAATTGTTGGAGAGGGGAAGTGCCTTTTTATTGAAGTATTTAAGCCAACAAACAAAACAACAATGCAACTGTAATAAAATGATGGATCCAGGCAATGATCATCAAATGGCCACTAACATACCCCTCCTGGTGGAGTACACACCACCACCTATGAAGCAGTCTTGCCAACAATAATAATAATAGAAACTGAATGTGATTAAGCCTCTAGATAACACAGCTAATTTACAGGAAATACAAGGGTCAGATGAACATATTAATTGACACCATGGGAGTGACATCAAGATTATGAAAAACTACTGGAAAAGAAGACCCAATTTTTTTCAGCAAATAAATTGCAATGAAAAAAAGAGAGATGAAGGGAGAAACCTATGAACTGAAAGAAACCAAATAGCTTTATCAACCAATGGAAATGTATGGGCTTTATTAGATCACTATTCAAGCAAGCTGTTAGAAAATATTAAACAAAGTAAGATGAACACTGACAATATTTGACAATATTGAGCAATTATTTTTAATTTTTAGGTGTGATAATGACAGTAAGACCATGTATTTTTAAAGCACCCTTATTTTTTAGCAGTACATACTGAAATATCTGAAGAAGAAATAATATATCTGGAATTTGTTTAAAATAATCCGGGGTAGAGTGTAAGTGTGCAGGGATGTAGGTGAAGCAAAATTGTTGTTGTTGTTGGGTGCCATGGAGTCAGTTCTGACTCATAGCTTCCCTATATACAGAGTAGAACTACTCCATAGGCTTTTCTAGGCTATAATCTTTACAGAAGCAGATCACCAGGTCTTTCTCCCTCAGGGCTGCTGGGTGGGTTCGAACCACCAACCTTTTGGTTAGCAGCCAAGTGCTTAACCATTGTACCACCAGGGCTCCTTGAAGCAAAATTAGCCATAACATTTATAATCATTGAAGCTAAAGAATGTGTATATGAGGGCTTTTATACCATTCTGTCTTATAATAAAAAAGAAGAAATAATACTTACCTTATAGTGTTGGTCCATGGTAGTAAATGAAACAACATATGTAAATTACCTAGTACATAATTAATGTCTAATTGGTGTTTTTGGAATTAAATAAACTTGAAGCTACACATAAGACAAGGTCCCTGGGTGGTGTAAATACTTTGCACTCAACTAACTGAAAGGTTGTCAGTTTGAATCCATCCGACAACTCTATGGGGCACAGTTCCACTCTGATACGCATAGGGTTGCCATGAGTCAGAATCGACTTAACGGGTTTGGGTTTTTTTTTTAGGTTTGTTGTTGTTGTTAGATGTTGTAGAGTCAATTCCAACTTATAGCGACCCTATGTACAACAGAATGAAACACCGCCCGGTCCTACACCATCCTCACAATCGTTGCTATGTTTGAGCCCATTGTTGCAGCCACTGTGTCAATCCATCTCATGGAAGGCCTTCCTCTCTTTCACTGATCCTACACTTTACCAAGCATGATGTCCTTCTCCAGGGAATGGTCCCTCCTGATAGATAACATATCCAAATATCCAAATTACGTGAGACAAAGTCTTGTCATCCTCGCTTACAAGGAGCACTCTGGCTGTACTTCTTCCAAGACAGACTTGTTCGTTCTTCTGGCAGTCCATGATATATTCCATATTTTTCACCATGATTCAAAGGCATCAATTCTTCAGTCTTCCTTATTCACTGTCTAGCTTTCACATGCACATAAGGCAATTGAAAATACTATGTCTTGGGTCAGGTGCACATTAGTCCCCCGAAGTGACATCTTTGCTTTTTAATACTTGAAAGAGGTCTTTTGCAGCAGATTTGCCCAGTGCAAATCTTGATTTCTTGACTGCTCCTTCCATGGGTGTTGACTGTGGATCCAAGTAAAATGAAATCCTTGACAACTTCAAACTTTTCTCCATTTATCATGCTGTTGCTTATTGGTCCAGCTGTGAGTATTTTTGTTTTATGTTGAGGTGGCTTATGTACATGTATTCATGAGTTGTTCAACCCACCCATGCTGTGGGAGTTTAGAGAAGGAGCAGGGTATTGACTGGTCCTCAGTGAAGCTCAATGTGGGGCTCAGAGAAGATGGCAGAAGACGGCTCTTCAACAGGGGCCCAGCAAGGACATAGATTCTAAGTCAGGAATAGGTGTGGCTGTCTATATATGGGGTAGCCTTCCTCATCAAGCCCAAGCTCTTCAGGGTTACTGCCCTGTCTTCTTCACCTCTATTTTGAGAGCCTGGTTCAGAGAGGATATACTATGGCACATACTAGGTGTTCAAGAAGTAGTTGGGCCATGAGGGCTGTGAATATGGAAAGAGAGGCTCAAGGTTTCACATCAGAACCCTGAAGAGAGAGCTTCTTCTTTTTTAATAGTTTATTTTTTGTTGTTGTTGAGAATACACACAGCAGAGCACACACCAATTCAACAGTTCTACATGTACAATTCAGTAACACTGATTATATTCCTCAACTTGTGCAACCATTCTCACCCTCCTTTTCCGAGTTGTCCTCCCCCATTAATATAACCTCACTGCCACCAAAGTTTCCTATCTAATCTTTCGAGTTGCTATTGTCAACTTGATTCCATATAGATAGTTCTTAAAAGAGCACAATGCTCAAGGCAGACATTCTTTACTAAACAAAAAACCAAACCTGTTGTTGCCTTCAAGTCGATTCCAACTCATAGTGACACTGTAGGACAGAGCAGAAATGCCCCACAGGGTTTCCAAGGAGTGCCTGGTGGATTCGAACTGCCAACCTTTTGGTTAGCAGCCGAATTCTTAACCACTATGCCACCAGGGTTTATTTACTAGCTAAACTAAAATACTGTTTGTTTTTAAGAAGACTTCAGGGGATATTTTTCATATAAGATTTAAGGTTTAAAAATTATGTCACAGCAGTAGTTTTGGATGTTCATCTAGCCTCCATGGCTCCAGAAAGTCTAGAATCCATGAGAATTTGAAAATCTGTTCTGCATTTTCTCTCTTTTAATCAGGATTCTTCTATAAAATCTTTGATCAAAAACATTCAGTAATTGTAGCCGGGCACCATCCAGTTCTTCTGGTCTCATGGCAAATAAGGTAGTTGTTCATGGAGACAATTAGCCACACATTCCAATTCCTCCTCCTATTCCTGACTCTCCTTCTTCCTCTGTTGCAAGAAAGCTTCTTTTAAATCTCAGACCAGATGTGAAAGACAAAGAAACAACCTAGATGTCCAATATAGCTAAGTAACTTGCCTCAGAATCCTTTACTGCTGTAAGAAAAGAAAAAAGAAGCTCATTATATATTGATGTGGAACAAGTGCTAAGATATACTGTTGAATTATAGGGCAAACTGCAAATCCCTGTGTATGCTCTCCTACTATTTGTATTTAAAAAAAAAAAAAAAAAAGGCAGAAAGTAGATTAGTGGCTACCAATAACTGAGGGGAGGAAAAGGAATGGGTAGTTTAATGTGTCAGAGTTTCTGTTTGGGGTGTTGAAAAAGTGTTGGAAACAGATAGTGGTGGTGGTTGCACACATTGTGAGTATAATTAATGTCAATGAATTGTACACTCGAAAATGGTTACAATGGCAAACTTTATGTTATGCAGTATGTATTTTACCACAATTAAAAAATAAAGAAGTGGGAGAGCAGACTTTCTCTGGAAACATACATAGGAGAGAGGGGAACTGGATGGCTGGACATAGGAGTAAGATGAGGCTTGCTTTTGTCTATATATTTTTTTTTTACTGTTAGAATGTTTTGCCTTAAGAAAAATATGAAGCAATAAATAAAACTGCGGCCAGTGGTTTATTACAGGGGGTTGAGGGTGCTTGCTCCCAGTCATGTGAGGGGCCAGTGAAGCCCTCACAGAAGCAAGAACGTGACATGTCCCAGTGGGAGAGGAGGAGGCCCATCTCAATAACCTCCTCTCATACAAAAATCCAACAAAATTACAAATCCATATGTAAGAGAAATAGAGAAGCCCTGGTGGCGCAATGGTTAAGCGCTCGGCTGCTAACCAAAAGGTCAGAGGTTTCAACTCACCAGCAGCTCCCCAGGAGAAAAGACCTGGTGATCTGCTCCCATAAAGATTACCGTCTAGAAAACCCTATGGGGCAGTTCTACTCTGTCATATAGGGTCACTATGAGTCAGAATTGACTCAACGGCACCCAACACAATAACAACAACAGGAATAGGAAAGACCTTTCCATGGGCTCTATTCCCCAGAAGAGCAAAATTAAAACTTACTCCAGCATCTGGCACAAGTGCCTGGGACAAACATGGTGGCTCTTTATGGGGGAATTACTGGAAGAATGGCTGAGCCAAGCAGAGTGTTATGCAGGGTCCCTGGCATTTCCCCAGAGGCTTTATGCTGATCCACCGAAGTTGAGGACTCAATTTAGGAAAATAAAACCTAGTTTATCGCTGTCTGGCTGGGGAAAAGCACATACAGGCTCATTTACCTGGTTGAAAATGAGCTAGTAGAGCTGACTGTCACAAATGCATTATTCAGCAGAAATGAGAAGTTACTTCAGCCATTACCAGTAGGTAATAAAAAACAGTGACAGGGAGTGGAAAACTCCATTACAAAACTGACCTGCTATTGGAAAACAACTTGTAATTTTTATTCATTATTTATTTCAGGGGCCAGTGAATAACCACCTAAATAAGTCTTAAGGGGAAACATTATGGTGTGGAGAAAGAAAGAAACTGAAGGTAGAAAGGCCCCTTCCAGCAGGCTCTGGGCAAAGTTACACAGGAGGCAAAATTCCCTGGCTGAATTCTAACTGTCCACGCCTGCCCAGCCCACCCCCAACACCCCATCTGTCTTGTCCCTGCTCTCTCAGCCCTCCCTAGCCCCTCGTCCTCACCCCTGCTGCCCAGAGCACTTCCAGGCATCCTCCCAGCTGTAAATGGCACCACATATTCCTTCCCACCACCCCAGGTGGGAACCCAAACCCTCAGGCCTACATCCGGCCAACTCTTAAACCAGTTGGAGTCAATTCTAACTCATGGTAATCCCCTGTGTGTCAAAGTAGAACTGTGCTCCACAGGGTTTTCAAAAGCTGATTTTTAGGAAGTAGATCACCTGGCCTTTTTTCCAAGTCAACTCTGGGTGGGTTCTAACCTCCACCCTTTTGCTTAGCTTGTTAACTGTACCACCCACGGACTCCGACCAGCTCTTAGGAGGAAGGTCATCTGATAGATGAATGTATTCTTTCTTACTTGTCAAGGAACCTTGGACATGTCTCAGTTTGTTTATCTACATAATGAAGATGAAAACATCTCTGTCAGAGTGTTGTTGTGAAGAATAAATGAGAGGAGGGGTAAAGCCCCTGGGGCATCTCAGGAGTTCACTGAAATTGGGTTCCCTCTCTTTCCTAAAGGAGCACTGCTTGGGAAGTGAATTGCTCGTGGTGGTATCTCAGGCAGTCTGCAGAGGCTTGGGCAGGCGCCCCCAGAGCTCCCAGTGCAGAGGGGGCCCCCCAAGCCAGGGCCTGCTCCTCCTGCCATGCCAGGCCAGGAACCACCTCCAGGGGGCAGGTCCCTGAATTCCAGGGTTCAGTTTGCCCAGATCCCAGCCACCCCCTAGAATGGGCGCCAGCGTTCCAGAGGTTCTACAGGTTCACCTACAACGTAGACTCCGAGAAGACACGTGAAGGTTAAATTGTCCACACCTTCACTGGGAACTGCAGGCCTCAGATGCAGCCCCACTGTTTGCATGACACTTGCAAATGTTAACAGGAACTTTACTTCACTGTATCATTTGATTTTACTCACCCCAAGGAAGATAGGGTTACTTATGCCCATTTTATAAAGAAACTGAGACCCAGAGAATTATGTTCCTCATTGAGTTAATATCCCAGTCAAGAGAAATTCAATGTTGTTTCTACCCCCCAAAACATTACAAAAAGCCTCCTGTTATAATTCATTTATAAGGAGCCCTGGTCACACAACAGTTAAGCGCTCCACTCCCCTGCTAACTTAAGGGTGGACAGTTCAAACCCACCAGCAGCTCCAAAGGAGAAAGACCTGGTGATCCACTTCCATAAAGATTACAGCCTAGGAACCCCTATGGGGCAGTTTTACTCTGTCACAAGGGGTCAGTAGGAGCCAGACTCTGCTGGATGACACCTGACAGCAACACATACTTATTTTTAAGACTAGCTCAGTCTTGATGGAGCCAGTCAGTACAGGCCCCTCTCCATGAATTTAACTAGGGAATGCGGCCTCCTTTTCCTTCCCTTCTCTGCCTCTTTTAACTTGGGAGAAACTGTCAGAAGTGGTGATTTATCCCCACCTGAGCACCGAGCACCGCACTCCCTGAACTAACTGCTGTGACAGGGACGCAGGAGGCAGGGGCGGCTCCGGCTCCCCACCAGACAGCTCAGACCTGGGACTTGAAAGTTTAACAGCTGCGCTGCCAGGGAATGGCGCAGCCCCGCTGGGATTTCTGTTTTTCTATTTCAGTGATTTTAATCCTCAGAAAAATGTGCTGAGCAGTCTGCCTTCGAGGCAGAATGTCTTTATCTGAGCCAAGTTCAGGGTCTCTCTGTGGTGTATGGCTCCAGAGCCTCCAAGTCACGCCACATGGGAGGTGGGCATCCACCTGGGTGGGAGGAGGCCTCTGCCTACAACTCACACCACCAAAAGGGTTTCTGAAGACATCTAGCCTGGGATCCCTGTCCCCTATAGGGGTGGTCACCTCCCCACCACAACTTTGATCATGGGCTACCAGAAGAGCTGAAAGAGTTCGGTAGTAGGAGGCAAGAGCCCATGCCCAGTGCAAGAGGGCCCAAATGGCACACTTCTTTGGGTCCCGGGCCTGGAAGCCCACAGCCGAAGACCCAAGAACAACTTGAAGGTGAACACAGTTAGGCTTCTTAGCTTGCTGCAGCAAGGGAGAAACGCCCTAGGAGAACGCAGGGTGTCTCAGGAAGAAGGAGTTAGGAGGGGCTTGTTAAGAGATACGGGTTTGTGCTGGGTGATTTTGGGCAAGGCTTAAGGAAGCACGAGTTTGTTCTGCATGTGGTGCCGTCAGGAAGTGGGGGCAATCTGATGGCTGGGCATCTGAATCATTTTCCCAGGAGGTGGGGAGAACGAAGCAGGCATAGGGTTGTTGTTGGTAAAGAAGCAGTAGTTAGTCCTCTCTCATGTTAGCTGAAGAGAGGATGCTCGGTTTTTGTGGTTACAGAGTCCTTGCCTCTATGTTCAGACGTGATTACGGGTGGTCTCTTCATGATCGCAGAGTGACCTTGGCTGATTATCCTTGATATTCTGTGAACATTTATGTCCCATTGAGAATACTATGGCCTAGCTGTCACCTGCCAACTATTAGGGCCGTGGTTTTACGTCCTCATACCCAGACTTCCTCACTCTTCTCATCCACAGCAGTGGGAGGGTTGGCGGGATGTGGACCCTCGAGGCCATGGGGCTGAGGCATGCATGCATTAGGAAGTAGGGCCACTCGGTGCCTCATAAATGCGGAGCGGAATGTGTCTCTGGAACCCAAACTCCTGCCTGCCCCCCTCCCCGCCCTCCCGGGAGTCTACCCAGGCAGTTGTGTCTAAGCTACAAAGAGAGATAAAATAGAGTGTTGGGTTAGAGCAGGGCAGTGGCCTCAGACAGAGCCGAGCTCTAGGTCCAGCTTTATCCTCACCATACGTGAGGCTCTCCTCAGGTTGCTAATCCCCTGAGAGTTGGTGTCTTTATATTGTTGTTAGGTACTGGCGAGTCAATTCTTGACTCAATGATCCCAAGTGACAGAGTAGAACTGCCCTAGGGTTTCCTAAGCTGTAATCTTTACGAGAGCAGATCACCAGGTCTTTCTCCTGTGGAGTCACTGGGTGGGTTCAAACCCCCAGCCTTTCAGTTAGCAGCCAAGTGCTTAACCATTGCACCACCAGGGCTCCCTTTCCTTATCTATAAATGAGGGGAAATGATTCCTACTCCATAGGATTGTCGTGAGGACTCTGGGAAACAAAGTCTGTGAACTAGAAAGTAAGCTTCAGAACGCAAGAACTTAGCCTCTTTGCTCCCTGCTCTTTCTGGAGCACCTAGCATGGTGCCGGGCACACAGTAGGCACACAATAAATACTGGTTAAATGAATGCATGGGAGTGTTCAGCAAAGTAATCAGTTAATAAAAGATAGATTTTTTTTTTCCTTTATAATCCTGACCTAAACCATTTTGTCCTATTTCCTTAAATAACATTTTAAAAGGTTCCAGAAATTCTACTATTTCTGTACCTAATCCATTTCACTCTCACTGCCTTTTGCACTTGAAATCAGACCCCAAACTGTATCAGACCAAAAGTCCTGGCATGGGGTTCAGAAACTAAAGGGTGGTACAAACAGCCCAGACAAGTATTGTTCACATCATACAAAAACCAACTGCCATCGAGTCGATGTGTGTGTCAGAGTAGAAGTGTGCTCCACGGGGCTTTCAATGGCTGATTTTTCAGACATAGATCACCAGGCCTTTCTTCCAAGACACCTCTGGGTGGACTCATGCCTCCAAATGTTTGGTTAGCAGCCAAGTGTGTTGACCATTGGTACCACCCAGGGACTCCATTCACACAGTAGAAACACAGTAAATGTCACTAAGTTGCTGTGTGACCCTAGACAAGTTACTTCCCCTCTCTGAGCCTCAGTTTCCTCAACTGTTAAATGAAAGGATTGGATCAAACTGACATCTGCCTGCAAAAATACAGGGATAGGCCAACATCCTCTTCCATGACTCCAGCCACATGGAGTGGTCATTTTACAACCCTCTTAGTGGACATGAAGAGGCCTGGCCTAGCTGACCTCTGTCTTCACTTAGGCTGCTAAGTGGTTGTGTGCCCTGAGGAAAATCCCTTTCCTTCTGAGGTTCCTTCTCTGTAAAGGGGGGCGGGGGTTGCGTTCTGTGATCTCACAAGCCTCGGGCTGTAGACCTCTCCTTGTCCCTCATTTATCTCCGGTCCCTGTCCCTCGTTATCTCCGAGCCGCGGATGAAGCCTAAAGAGAGGAAGCAGCCTCCAGTGATCCCACCTCCCAGTCCTCTAGGGCCCCAGCTAGTTGGAGGGCTGGAACTGGCCATGTGGGCCACCTCCTTTATTCCCAGGGTCAGGGGCCTATGCGGCAACACTAACAAAGCAGCAGTTTTATTAACTCCCCACACCTGCCCGGATATATCCCAGGTCTGGCCAACAGGCCATGAAGAGAGAAACTGGCTAGAGAAGGGTTTACTGAGCGAGTTCAAAGCTCACACCTCACCCATATGACAAAACACTAGATTAAACTTAACCAAAAAGCTGCTGGGATTTCCAGCTTGGACAACTCCCGGCCTGGCTAGCACTGGACACGTGAACCTCTTTTCCCCTTCCACACCGCCATCATGGCACCAGTCACCCCACTGCTGTAATTCTGGGCCTGCACGCTACACTGAGAACACTCAAGAACTGATGGATGGTCTGACCATTCCTGGAGCTAACGCCAGGCACAAAGGAAGTACGGAATGAACAAATGAGTGGAAGGAAGGGAGGGAGGGAAGGAGGAAGGAGAGAAATAAGGAAGGAAGGGAGGAAGACAATGGTTAATGTTGCAGGCTACTGAGTCCAAAAAACTGGATTCAAACTCTGGCTTTGCCATTCACCAGCCTTGTGACCTAAGACAATCTCTTAACCACTTTGAATTTCAAAAAATGAAAATAATAACATTCAGGTCACGGGGTTGTTGTGGGGATTAAAACAAATAATTCACTTAGAGAGCTTACCGTAGTGCCTGGCCATGGTAAGCACTGTGGTAGTAATTTGTGTCATTATTTGTAGCAATTAAAATAACTACTCAAATCACTTGGTTCCCCTGCCACCCTCTGCCCAGCCAATATGTAGGCCCCAAGAGGAAGGAATTAGCATTTGTACAGGGGCACACAGGGACGGTCCTCTGGTGTCTGGGGTGAATTTCACTTTGTGGCAGAAACCCCAGTGTGGCCTCCAGGCCAAATCAGAGCGGCCAGTGAGCCCAGCTGAGACGGCAGAGTCCCCACCTGCAGCCTCTGATCAGGTTCTCTTGGCAAGTGGCGCCACCTGCTGGCTGCTCTGGGCACTGTCTTGCATACCTAGTCACCCAGCTGCAAAATCTTATTTGTGTCAAGTGCTGGATTCCTCCTGTTCATAATCATCCCCTCATTGCCAAGGCCACCCTGATCCTGACAGGCCAGCCACACAGTTAACACCACCCTGCAGTTGCTTTGCTCATGTCAGAATTTCCATGACAGCTCCGAATTTCCTGAGGATTATAAATCAACCACAAAATTTCACTCTGCCCGGAGACTTTGCATATATTAGCCAGCAAGTCTGTTCCTATTCTCTTCTGCTTCCATTTGTGATGGAAGAATCCTCCCCCCGCTTTGTTCTTTCAGTTGCATTTTGTATTGGCTTTGGGTTTTGGGTCAAAACTTGGGTTTGGAGTCGGGGTCCTGAGTTCTAGTCTCAGCTCACCAAATACTTTGCCCAAGTCGGTCACCTCTCCCATCTTCAGCTTCCTCACCTGGGGATGGAGGGGGACAATTACACAAAGAAGAATAGCATGAGAGAAAAAAGGCTTTGTCAGTGTCAGTGATTAATCTACACTCCTCCGTCTCAGGAGCTGTCATTAGTGTCACATGGAAGTACTGAATCTTCAGTGCTCTTGGCGTGTATCAGCCCTGCCTCCTTCCTCACAGCAGCCTCGACAGTGTGACATCTGTCAGGGTAGCTACTGTGGGCTTGGTACAGAATTCTGCTTTATTCTGTTCATTCATCTCAGGCACTGAATGCAGGTCTACTATTTATGGGAATTCAAATATAAAAGAGGCACAGTTCTGCAAATCCAGGACCTAAAGGTCTAGAAGGGATGCTGAGTAAATAAATCCAAACTCTAGTCTGACCCTGCTGAGCACTTGCTCTGTGCCAAGCACAGTGCTGGGCGTGTGATGGATGTCACCGGTAAGCTGAACAAGAAAAACACATGAGGTGAGGTTATAAAAGCAGCTGAGGTTTTTCTCTCCCACAATCACTTCCAACCTGCTCAGTGAGCAAGTTATGGCCTCCTGCCCCTGGATGAAAATTTGGAGGGTCCCATGATTTTTCTGATCACTTGTAGGTAACTAAAAATTCTACAATCAAAGTCACAAAACACAGTCTCAGTTCAGTGAATAGAATGTCTCCATCCATCCCCCATTGCCATGGAGTCGACTTCAACTCATGGCAGCCCCATATGTGTCAGAGTATAACCGTGCTCCATAAGGTTTTCAATAGCTGTAATCTTACAGACGTAGATCACCAGGCCTTTCTTCTGTAGCACCACTGGGTGGATTTGAACCGCCAACCTTTGGGTTAGTAGTCGAGCGAAACTGTTTCCACCACCCAGGGACCTAAATAGATGTCTAGTCAATTATTCAACCTGTCGATCCTCATTTTCTTCCCCCCTCCTCAAGTAGCACCAGAGCCCACACCTGGGGAGGGGATGAGCTCAGCTTCTCCTTTGTCTCTTGCTGCTCTTCCCACCCCCACTCTCTTGCTGCTGTTTCTAACCCAGCCAACATCTAAGCAGGAAGGAGGGAACGACAAGAGGGCAGGAAGGTTCTTCCTTGACAGATATTGTTGTAAGATGGCTTCACAGTGTCCAGGTCTGGCTAATGTTTAAAGCAGATTATTTCTCTTGGGGACACTTTTCTGGGTTCTCCTGAGGCTCCCCTGCTGGACCAGCTGCAAGGCCAAGCCCCTCCTTCAGCTGACCACTGTGATCCCCCAGTTTCTGCCCCTGCAGTATCCCCCACAGCCTCTTCCTACTGGCATCACTCACCCTAGCATGCTGCCCATCCTGGGCAGGACTCCTCGTAAATGACGCCAGGCTGACACACTTGTTATAGGTCCCACATCTGCTGCCCAGGGACTGGTGCACCTTTGGGGCACTTTAAGAGGATACCCACCACCCATCTGTCAGTTTGTCATACTGTGGTGACTTGCATGTTGCTGTGATACTGGAAGCTATACCACCAGTATTTCAAATACCATCAGGGTCACCCAAGGTGGACAGGTTTCAGTGGAGCTTCCAGACTAAGACAAACTAGGAAGAAAGGCCTGGCAATCTATATACAAAAATTAGTCAGTGAAAACCTTGTGGATTAACAAGACATTGTCCAACTAGCTTGCTTTGGGCACGTCATCAGGAGGGATCAGTTGCTGGAAGACAGCATCATGTCTGGTGAAGTGGAGGGCCAGCAGGGCGTGGGAGATTCTCAGTGAGATGGATTGGCACAATAACCACAACGATGAACTCAAACATGCTGGCAATCCCGAGGAGGACGCTGGACCAGGCAACATTTTGTTCTGTTCTACATAAGATTGCCATGTGTTGGAAATGACTCAACGGCAGCTATCTATCTGTCTGTCTGTCTGTTTGTCTATCTATCTAGAGGGGTGCAGTGACTTCCCCGTCTCAGCTCTGTATCCTGCTCAGACTATCTAACATCTGCTTACACATACATTTCTTTTAATCATCTTGCCACCTTGGGGAGAAAGTTTCCTTATCCCCATTCTACAAATAGGGAGACTTTTATAGCAACACACAATCACCAGTGACAAAGACAGGGTTTGAAGCCCTATTTCTCCAAGTCAAAGCCCATGATTGTCCCATGAGTCCTTGCTGCTTGACTCCAAAAGGCAAAGGAACGACTTTGGGGCCTGGGTCAAGCCATTAAACTGCTGTCTGCCTTGGTTCATATTTCATCATCTCTCAGAGCCCTTTTCATGCTAAAACTGTGTAGTAAAATTTCTGAATTGCATTAGCCTGGAAGCAGGTTGCTAAGAATTCTGCAAAGACCTCACTCTCCAGTGTCGGAGGCAGCCCCACGACTTGGATCCCCTCTTCCTGCTCTAACGCCTTATGTCTCAAATGTGCATTTACCTTAAACAAGTGTGTGTGTGTGGGGTGCACACCATTGGAATGATGCTGGCATTTCTGCTCCCTAAATGAGGCCAAACCCCATACTGAGCATGAGATGGAAGATGTGAATTGGCTTCCTCTTCCCAAAACCAACTGCTGTCTAGTTGATCCCAACTCATGGTGACTCCATGTGTGTCAGAGTAGAACTGTGCTCCATAGGTTTTCAATGGCTGATTTTTCAGAAGTAGATTGCCAGGCCTTTCTTCTGATGTACCTCTGTATAGACTCAAACTGTCAACATTTCAGTTAGCAGCCAACAAGCGACTTAATTATTTGCACCACCCAGGGACTCCTGCTTCTTCTTCAGACACGTTCATGTCCCACAAGCCTCTCTTGATGAGAGGCTTATGCAGTGCTGAGCATGATGCTGGTGTTTCAAGGGAGGAATTTTCCAGATAACATGACTCCTAGTTTAAATAAACTGCCTCATCTAGAGTTCATCCAAGGCAACAACAATGTATACAAACGATGGAGAAAAACCTGGCTGTACTCAACTTATTGACTGTGGATCTCCAAGATGGCGCCTTTCTAAGGGATTTTCAAGGATAATGTAGACTATGCAGTTGCAATATTCTCCTAACACCCTCACATCAGCACCTAACAGGGGACTCCAGTGCGTAGCAGCTCAGAGTACCCAGCGTGTTCTCTCTACTGCAGCTCTCTAGATCCTCACAGCCTCCCTCTGGGGTAAACAGAACAGGTATTATTACTCCCCTTTCACTGATGAGGAAATTGAGGCTCAGAGACATGCAGTACAGTGTCTGGCAAGAAACAGAGACAGACCTACATTTCACAATCCAAGTCTAATACTTTGATTTCCTATACCCCCTTTCTTGCTGATGTTCACACAAGACTGAGTAAGCATTTCTCTGCCTTCCCTAATCCTCTACCTACCAGAATCCCATTCCCAGACAGAGCCCCAACATTTCTCCTTGCTCCTCAGCCACCCCAGTGGTGGGAGAGGTGGTGGCATTTAAGGCAAAGGAGGATGAGAAATCTTCCATAATCCTTTCAATTGAATTTTGGCCACATCTATCCTGCCAACAATCCACTGAACTGTCCGTTCTGTTCCACTGTGATAAAATGAGGTTATGTGTACACACGATAGAGAATGGCTTGTTCTCTTCAGTGAATTAGTTGAGGCATGAAGATCTAGGCTCAGGGATAAAGTATATCCATTCCTTGATTGCCTTTCAGTGCCGCTTCAATTTCAGCGGAGATTAAGGAAACTAAAATTTATTTAGCACTTACTATATGCCAGAATTTGTTCTGAGAGTTTTGTATATTTTAACTCATTTAATCTCACAACAACCCTATGAAGCAGATACTTTAATATCCCCTTTTTTATAGATGAGGAAGCTGAGGCACAGTTAAATAACTTTTCCACGGTCAGACAGCTAGGAAGTGATAGAGACAAGATTTTTAACTTGGGTAGCCTGATTCCAGAGTCCCTGAGTGAAACAAATGTTTAATGTGTTCTCACTGCTAACCAAAAGGTTGGCAGTTCATGTCCACCCAGAGGCACCTCAGAAGAAAGGCCTGGTGATCTACTTCTGAAAAATCAGCTGTTGAAAACACAGTTCTACTCTGACACACATGTGGTTGCCATGAGTCAGAGTAAACTCCATGGCAGCTGGTTTTGGGGGATTTTTTTCGCCTGATTCCAGAGCCCGTGCACACCTGGCACCACTCTTTTTTTTTTTTTAATTGTACTTTAGATGAAGGTTTACAGAACAAGTAGTTTCTCATTAAACACTTAGTACATATATTATTTTATGACATCCGTTAACAACCCCATGACCTGTCAACACTCTCCCTTCTCGACCTTGGGTTCATTATCACCAGCTTTCCTGTCCCCTCCTGTCTTCTAGTCCTTGTCCCTGAGTTGTTGTAACCCATTAGTCTTGTTTTGTTTTATGGGGCTGTCTAATCTTTGGCTGAATGGTGAACCTTGGGAGTGACTTCCTTACTGAGCTAAAAGGGTGTCCGGGGGCCATACTCTCAGGGTTTCTCCAGTCTCTGTCAGGCCAGTGAGTTTGGTCTCTTTTTGTGAGTTAGAATTTTGTTCTACATTTTTCTCTAGCTCTGTCCGGGACCCTCTGTTACGATCCCTGTCAAAACAGTCAGTGGTGGTAGCTCGGCACCATCTAGTTGTACTGCACTCAGTCTGGCAGAAGCCGTGGTAGTTGTTGTCCATTAGTCCTATGGACTAATCTTTTCCTTGTATCCTGTTCTCTTCATTCCTTCTTGCTCCCGAAGGGGCGAGACCAGTGGAGTATCTTAGATGGCTGCTCATAGGCTTTTAAGACCCCAGATGCTATTCACCAAGGTAGAATGTAGAACTTTTTTTTTATGAACTATGTTATGCCAATTGAGCTAGATGTTCCCCGAGACCATGGTCCCCACAGCCCTCAGCCTAGCAATTCGGTCCTTCAGGGAGTTTGGAAGTGTCTATGGGTTTCCATGACCTTTCCTTGTACAAGTTGTGCTGGCTTCCCCAGTATTGTGTACTGTCTTGCCCTTCTCCAAAGTTATCACTTACCTATTATCTATTTAGTGTTTCCCCTCCCTCATAACCATCAAAGATTGTTTCTTTTTGTGTGTAAATGTTTTCATGAGTTTTTACAGTAGTGGTCTCATACAGTGTTTGTCCTTTTGTGATTGACTTACTTCAGTCAGCATAATGTCCTCCAGCTTCATCCATGTTATGAAATGCTTCCCAGATTCATCATTGTTCTTTATTTTTGCATAATACTCCATTGTCTGTATGTACCATAGTTTGTTTATCCATTCATCTGTTGATGGACATCTTGGTTGTTTCCATCTTTTTGCTATTGTAAACAATGCTGCAATGAACATGGGTGTGCATATGTCTATTCGTGGGACAGTTCTTATTTCTCTGGGATGTATTCATAGGAATGGGACTGCTAGATCATATAATATTTCTATTTCTAGTTTTCTAAGGAAGCACTATATTGTTTTCCAAAATGGTTGTATCATTTTGCATTCCCACCAGCAGTGCATAAGAGTTCCAATCTCCCCGCAGCCTCTCCAACACGTGT
>NW_004444020.1:3880329-3881526 GCF_000243295.1 Trichechus manatus latirostris
TTTCGCATGGAGTCTTTAGGGTTTTCTATGTATAGTATCATATCATCCGCAAATAGGGACAGTTTAACTCCTTCATTACCAATTTGGATGCCCTTTATTTCTTTTTCTTGCCTTATTGTTCTAGCTAGGACTTCCAGCACAATGTTAACTAGGAATGGTGATAAACGGCATCCTTGTCTTGTTCCTGTTCTCAAGGGGAATGTTTTTAGCCTCTCTCCATTAAGAATGATGTTGGCCATTGGTTTTGCATAGATGCCCTTTATTATGTTGAGAAATTTCCCTTCTATACCTATTTTATTGAGTTTTATTAGGAATGGGTGTTGGACTTAGTTGAACGCCTTTTCTGGGTCAGTTGAGATGATCATGTGATTCTTTTCTTTCCTTTTATCTATGTGGTGGGTTATGTTGATTGATTTTCTAATGTTGAACCATCCTTGCATCCCTGGTATGAATCCTTCTTGGTCATGGTGTATTTTTTTTTTATATGATTGTGAATTCTATTGGCTAGAGTTTTGTTGAGAATTTTTGCATCTCTATTCATGAGAGATATTGATCTGTAATTTTCTTTTTTTGTGGTGTCTTTGCCTGGTCTTGGTATCAGGGTTATGCTGGCATCATAGAACGAATTTGGAGGTGTCACTTCTTTTTCTATGTTCTGAAATAGTTTGAGTAGTACTGGTATAAGCTCTTCTCTGAATGTTTGTTAGAATTCTCCAGTGAAGCCATCTGGGCCGAGGCTTTTTTTTGTTGGGAGTTTTTTTTTATTACCTTTTCAATCTCTTCTCTTGTTATGGGTCGGTTTAGATTTTCAACATTACTTTGAGTTACTTTGAGTAGGTGGTGTATTTCTAGAAATTTATCCATTTCTTCTAGGTTTACAAATTTGTTGGAGTGTATTTTTTCATAATACTCTGTTATGATCCTTTTTATTTCAGTTGGGTCTGTTGTAATGTTCCCCCATTTCATTTCTTATTTGGGTTATTTGCATTCCTCTCCTGTTTTTCTTTTGTCAGTTTGGCCAGTGGTTTGTCAATTTTGTTGATTTTTTCAAAGAACCAACTTTTGGTTTTGTTGATTCTTTCTATTGTTTTTCTATTCTCTATTTCATTTATTTCTGCTCTGCTTTATTATTTCCTTTCTTCTGGTGGCTGTGAGCCTTTTTTGCTGTTGTCTTTCTATTTGTTTGAATTGTATAGT
>NW_004444020.1:3891557-3939329 GCF_000243295.1 Trichechus manatus latirostris
GGTTTTGGATAGTCCTTGAGAGTTAATTTCCTAGGTTGGTATCTGGCTGGTACAATCTTGCGTCCTAGAGTCAGCCTGTGGTCTGATGTTTGTTCTCAGACCAAAGGACTCCCTTTAATAATTCTTGTAAGTTTGGTTTGGTTTTTACATAGTCCCTTAATTTCTGTTTTTCTGGAAATGTCCTGATTTCACCGTCATATTTGAACCAGAGTTTTTCAGGATATATTAGTCTTGGCTGGCAATCTTTTTCTTTCAAGGTTTTATATATGTCGTCCCATTGTCTTCTTGCCTGCATGGTTTTCTGCTGAATAATCCAAGCTTAGTCTTACTGTTTCTCCTCTGTATGTGACTTTTCATTTTTCTCGAGCTGCTCTGTGGAAGAAAGACCTGGCAATCTGCTCCTATAAAGATTACAGCCTGGAATACCCTATCGGGCAGTTCTACTCTGTCACATGGGGTCCCTACGGGTCAGAATCGACTCAACAGCACCTAACAACAGAAGTTCTCCCTTTCTCTCCACTCATTCATTTCCTACCCTTCTCAGATCTACCTTCTCCATCTAACCTGCCCCAGCCAGTCTCTCTCTAGGGGGCTTCTATGTGCCAGCCACTGTGCTAGCTTCTTGTTTTCCTACTTGGTTTTGTTTATCTCATTTTTTCTTCTTAATTATGAAATATTTCAAAACTATAAAAAGAGTACCTAATACGCAGTTGTCAACTCAGTGTTACCTGCTGCAGGCCTTTTATTTTTAACTCAAAATAAAAGATTTCAGATACCATTGAAACCCCATGGTGCTCCATCCTGATTCAATTTCCCTCCCCAAATGTCAAATTTGCTCTAAATTTGCATTTATCATTCCCACAAATGTTGTTCTACTTTTACTATATATGCATGTAGGATTATTTTGCATGATTTTAAACTTTACATCAAGTTTTATCGTACTGTTTACTTCTGCAACTTTATTTCTTCACTCCTCATTGTGTTTTCGAGATTTATCCATGTTGATATATGCAGCATCTCATTGTATTATACCACAGGTTATGAATTTCTCTGTTGATGGACATAAGTTTCTTCCAATCTTCCTCCATCAGAAACAAGAAAGAAAAAAAAAAAACAGTTGTCATCAAGTCAGTTCTAATTCATGGCAACCCCATGTGTGTCAGGTAGAAGTCTGCTCCAGAGGATTTTCAATGGCTGATTTTTCAGAAGTAGATTGCCAGGCCTTTCTTCCAAGGCACCTCTGGATAGACTTAAACCTCTAACCTTTTAGTTAGTAGTTTGGCACGTTAACTGTTTGCACCACCCAGGGACTCCATCAGAAACAAGAGGGCGCATAAACATTCTCATGAACATATAGGACAGTTTCTTTAGTCAGGGGTGGGTAAACTATATAACAAAACAAACAACCCATTGCCATCGAGTCAATTCCAACTCTTAGTGACCCTATAGGACTGAGTAGAATGCCCCATAGGGTTTCCAAGGAGCAGCTGGTGGACTCGAACTGCCGACCTTCTGATTAGCAGCTGAACGCTAAACCAGTGTGACACCAGGGCTCCAGCCAAACTATAGGTGGGCTAAATCTGGCCAGACACCTGTTTTTTGCAAATAAACTTTATTAGAACACAGCCACGCCCATTTGTGTACAAATCTTCTATGGCTGCTTTCACTCTACAGGGGTAGAGTTGTGCCATTGAAATATAGACCCACAAAGCCTAAAACATTTACTGTCTGACCCTTTATAGAAAAGTTTCTGACCTCTGCTCTAGGTCAATAGCTGGTGTAGAATGGCTGTGTCTAAGTCTGTGCCCATCTTTGCCTTTTATATGGTATTGCCAATTGTCTCCAAAGTTGCTATACCAATGTATGCTCCCACCAACAGTGCGTGAGAACACAGCTTGATTCATCTCCTCACCTCCCTTGGTATTGTTGGACTTTAACTAATGCTTGTGAATTGGTTTCTCATTGTTTCATATATTCAGCTCCTTAAATGTACATCACTTATTCATTCATTTAACAAACATCATTTAAGAGATAATGTATGCCTGGTGAGGCAAAGATGGTAGAGTTGTCAGCCACTTCTTGTGATCCCTCTTACAACAAAGACCCGACAAAACAAGTGAATTGATTATATATGACAAACTTGGTGCCCTGAACATCAAAGACAAAGTTGATGAGTTGGACTGAGTGACAAGGGGAGGGAGAGACAGTTCAGAAGCAGCGAGGATTTGCCAGACCTGACCTGGCCAGCACCCTGCAGGCTGGATTGGCTGGCACACATGGGCTAACAAAGCAGTAGTGCTTGGGATGCGTTTTCCACACCAGGAGAAACCCAGTGTCAGAGAGTCTGCTCCAGCTTCCTGAACCAGGGAGAAGCATCACTGAATCTGCAAAAGTTAAGTGCAAGCATTTAACCTACTGTGCAGGATCAAAAAAATCCTTCCCCCTTCTGGGAAGTACTCTCTCCCATTTACCCACCCCCTCCCTGCTTGCTCAGGTCCTGGTCCGGCTTCAGCGATTGCCATGCCCCTGGGTCAGAAGTGGGACCCGTTTCACGACCTGAGCCATTCTCCTGGCTTTGGAGAGGGAACAAATTAACAAACAGGAAAAATAATCTGCCAGCTCCCTTAAGCCGGGAACTCAGGGTAGGCACAGCCCCTTTGCCTAGGCACAGGCATAAGGGGTCCATGGACTTTGAATGCCTTTCACCACTGCCTAGACCTGTGTGGGCCCATTTCAACATCATAGGCCCTCATTAGCACAGTATAACAGGGTATATACCTGAGGCCTATTTTCAACTGCAACAGCTAAGGGGGAGTGGCAGATTTGTGACATTTGACACTGCCCTGCCCATTAAACAGGGTTCTCACCTACCCACATCAGGGGCCTGAGGACTGGTGGCTCCACCTACTCCACCTAGCTATCTGCCACAGGGGTTCGAGAATAAGTGGTGCCTCCTAGTCCTTACAGCCAACAGCATTGGATGCCCAAAGTCCAACTGCAAAACACACCCACCTATGCACACTAGGGAACAGGGACATGCCTTACACCCAGGCACTCAGGGACAGCTGTCAGCCCCCTGCCTTGCTCAGCACATGACGCCCTACTGCAGCCAGATACCTGTGTCTACTCCAATCACCCCTACATAGCCCTGCCCATCTAGGACTGTAGGTGAGAGCCTGCACCACATACTTAGTGACCAATGGCCTGGACACATGGGCTGAATCCACACAAGAAAAGTAGACAGACTCCTGGGTTCACATACCTAGTAACAGCTCTAACCACCTGGTGATAGGAGGTGAGAGCTTCAAAGACACCAATAACCAAAGTAGATCACATAACCAACCTATTTGGGCATATCAAAACAAAACAAAACAGGAAGATAGGACACAGTAAGCAAACATAAAATAAATAAATATAATAACTTATTGATGGCTTGGAGACAACAGTCAATATCAAATCACATAAAGAGGCAGACTTTGATGGCTTCAGCAAGTGACCAAAACAAAGAACCAAGAAACCTCCTGGAGGAAGAGAAGGTCTTGGAGTTACCGGAAGTAGAATTCAAAAGATTAATATACAGAACTCTTCAAGAGATCAGGAAGGAGATCATTCAAAACACAGACCAAGCCAAGAAACACACAGACAAAGCAACAGAGGAACTTAAGAAGGTTATACAAGAGCATAATGACAAATTTAACAGGCTGCAAGAATCCATAGAAAGACAGCAAATAAAAATCCAAAAGATTAACAGTAAAATTTCAGAATTAGACAACTCAAGACAAGGTCATAGGAGGAGAATTGAGGCAATGGAACTCAGAATTAGTGAGATTGAAGATAAAGCACTTGACAACAATTTATTTGAGTAAAAATCAGATAAAAGAATTTAAAAAAATGAAGAAACCCTAAGAATTATGTGGGACTCTATCAAGAGGAATAACCTACGAGTGACTGATGTACCAGAACAGGGGGGATAACAGAAAATACAGAGAGAATTGTTGAAGATTTGTTGGCAGAAAACTTCCCTGATTTCATGAAAGACGAGAAGATATCTATCCAAGAAGCTCATTGAACCCCACACAGGGTAGATCCCAAAAGAAAGTCACCAAGACATGTTATCATCAAACTTGCCAAAACCAAAGATAAAGAGAGAATTTTAAGAGTGGCTAGGGATAAATGATAAGTTATCTACAAAGGAGAGTGAATAAGAATAAGCTCAGACTACTCAGCAGAAACCATGCAGGCAAGAAGGCAATGGGATGACATACATAAAGCCTTGAAAGAAAAAAAAATTGCTAGCCAAGAATTTATATCCAGCAAAACTGTCTCTCAAATATGATGGTGAAATTAGGTTATTTCCAGATAAACAGAAGTTAAGGGAATTTGCAAAAACCACACCAAAATTACAAGAAATACTAAAGGGAGTCCTCCTCCAGTTAGAAAATCAGTAACATCAGATAATAACCCAAGAGTAGAACACAGGACAGAACAACCAGATATCAACCCAGATAGGGAAGTCACAAAAATAAATCAAAGCTCAAACACTGAAAATAGGGAAAAAGAGATGTCAATATGTAAAAGATGACAACATTAAAACAAAAAAGAGGGACTAAATAATGTAGTCATAGAACTTTCATATAGAGAGGAAGTCAAGGTGATATCAAGAAATAAAAGATTGGTTTAAACTTAGAAAAATAGAGGTAAATATTAAGGTAACCACAAAGGAAACTAACAATCCTACACATCAAATAAAAAAGAAGAAAAACATAAAAACTACGTGCCTAGTGAGGGCAATGGTAGTTCAGTGGCAGAATTTTCGCCTTCCATGCAGGAGACGTGGGTTCAGTTCCCAGCTAATGCACCTCAAGTGCAGCAACCACCTATCAGAGGAGGCTTGAGTGTAACTATGATGTGAAACAGGTTTCAGAGGAGCTTCCAGACTAAGACAGACTAGGAAGAAAGTCCTGGTAATCTACTTCCAAAAATCAGCCAGTGAAAATCCTATGGATCACAACTGTCCTATTCTGTTGTGCATGGAGTCGCCATGAGTCAGGGGGGCCAATTCGACATCATCTAACAACAACATGTGCCTGGTACTCTAGCAGTAAAGCTGCCCCATTTTACAAGAGAGGGAACTGAGCTGATTTAATGTTAGGATCACGATTCCAACATAGGTAGTAACGCAAGATGGTAGAGCATTGGTGTTGCAGACCTGCCCTGGAGAAGGTAGCACTGTGAAAAATAATCAAATAGTTGACATTATGCTGCAGGTTTGAGGATGCTTAGTTGGGAAATAAAACAATAATTTGGCTACCTACCCGTTCACTTCCGACAGCCGGGGCACCTACATTGTAATTCTTAGCAGAAAGAATATATATTTTATACAGGTGTCAGTAGAATAGGTTAGTAATTAAACTGTTTTTTGTCTTCCTTTTTGACCTTAGAAAATAAAACAGCTGTGATTATAAGTGAGAGAGTGTGTGCAAGAAAAAAAACCTGTCTGTAATTGATGCAGCAAGAAACAGAGCTTTATTATATAAAGTTACCAAGCTAGCCAGCAAGGGGAAAGGGAAGAGGGGTGTGAGAGAGTTAAATCTTCATCTGTGACCTTGGAATTCAATAGATGATATCTGTGGCTGGAAACTCTGTGGCTGGAGTAAGCTGTGGACAAATGCAAACCTGAAGCTGCAGGGAGGTAGGGCACGGGGATAGGATGTGAGGACAGGGAAAGATTTTTCTTTATAAGGTCTTCCAAAAAACAAAGCCCAACCCATTGCCGTTGAGTCGATTCCAACTCATAGTGACCCCATGTGTTACAGAGTAGAACTGCTTCATAGGGTTTTCTTGGCTGTAATCTTTATGGAAGCAGATCACCAGGCCTTTCTTCCATGGTGCCACTGGGTGGGTTTGAACTACCAACCCTTAGATTAGTAGTCGAGTGCAAACCATCTGCCCCACACAGGGATCTTATAAGATCTTCAGTATCATTTAAATTTTTAATGAAATGCGTCTATTACTTTAATCATTTCTTTAATTAAAGAACAATAACTAAAAAATAAAGAGAACAATCACTGTCTGCGATTGATGCATAATAATCTCAGAGGTAGGGGTAGGAGTTGGTAGAAATAAAGATTAACAAAAAATTGGACTGTGAGATTATTATTTTTAAAGCAGGGTAATGGGTGGGGGGAGTCATTATTCTAGTCCCTCCATCTTTATAAATTGAAATTTCCCTTAATAAGTTTTTTTAAAAGACAAAAAGAGCTGTAGAGTCAGACAGATCTGTGTTTAAGTTCTAGCTTAGCCACTTAGTACAGTGGGTAAATTACTTAAACTCTCTTGGTCTCAGTTTCCTTATCTGTATAATGGGAATAACTAGTGTACGTCCATTTTGCATGACCTATCACATTGGGTTATTGTGAGGATTGAATAAAGTCATGCCTATGAAGGGCTTAGCATGGGAATACTACATAGTAAATGCTTTAAAAATATTTGCGTTTCATTTGTTTGGTTGCTTTTATTTTGGGATTTATGAAGAAAGTTTGGTTCTAAAATTTGCGTTCTGCTTCTCAGGCACTTTATACTTAGTTCTACACATCTAATTATGTTTTGCTTTATATGTTTGCCATTGTTTTGTTTTAGTTTCCTCTCCTCAGCTATCCTGCTTCATTTACTTAGCTAACAAATATTTATTGAGCACCTACAATATGCCAGGCACTGGGCTGGGTGCTGAGGAGACAGAAATGAGAGGCGATCCTTGTCCCAAGGAGCACACAGGTCAGGGGTGGAGAAAGACAGAAAAAGATCAGAATAAAATACAGTATGGCAACTGCTTTGAGGGGCTATGAGGAGTACAGAGGATGTCCATCCCAGCCTGGAGGCTCAGGTGGCTTCTCAGAAGGGGTGGCCTGAGCAGGGTTTTGAAGGATGGGTAGGAGTTCACTTGGCAAAAAAGGAAAGAATAGAGGCAGGATGGCATGGTTAGGGTGTGACATGAGTAAAGGCCTGGGGGCTGGAAAGGCTTGAGTCTGTTCAGAAAATAGTTCAGTCCATGGTGGGGGTGGGTGGGGGGGGTGGAAGAGATAAGGTGATGGGCAAGGGCCAAATTACAAGGGGTCTGTGTGTGTGCTAGGCTAAAGAACTCATGAAACATAGGGAACTCGGGAAGGTTTTTTTCCAGCGAATGAGGCATTCAAATTTTCATCTTAGAAAGTTCGTTCCCATGGAAAAGGGGATGGGAGGTTGGAAAGCAGATGCTCCAAATATAGAAAGCAGAGACAGAGAGCGATGTTATACAGGCAGAGGAGATCAGCTGGTTGCCCAAACAGAGCTTCCCCTGGTGACTGTACCTTGATGCGCCTGATGCTCAAAACTTAGATTTTGTCAGAGCATCAGAGGAAATTAGGCCCTGAGGGCTGGCTCATGACAAACAAACTCTTCAGTGTCTGACACATACACCAGAACCACCTTATTAACGTACCAAACAAAAAACCAAACCCATTGCCGTTGAGTCAATTCTGACTCATGGCGACCCCATGTGTGTCAGAGTAGAACTGTGCTCCACAGGGTTATAATCTTACAGAAGTAGATTTCTAGGCCTTTCTTCCGCAGTGCCACTGGGTGGATTTGACCCACCAACCTTTCAGTTAGCAGTCAAGCACAAACTGTTTGCACCACCCAGGGGCCTTATTAATGTACAGTGGTGGTTAAACCTCTTTAGTGTCTGGCACTGGCACCTGCTGTCCAAAGCAAGCCCTCTCTACTTCCAGGGTAGCTAGCTGGGAAGCAGATGCTAAGTGAGCCCAGAACCAGAACTCAGAGGGGTGGAGAGGCTCACTGGGAAGGTGAGGCCTAAGGAACTTTGTTCTCATCAAAGCTCCTCTGGGGGAACAGGGTATTCCTGTCTGCAAACAATGGTGATGAACACCACCCACCAGTCTGACTCCCACTCCATGCTCACTTCACTCCTACGAACACACTCTCTCTTCAGCCAGAGCACAGTTTGATGGTGAGGTCAAGGCTTATTTGCAGTACAGACTCAGAAGTGTCCATTGTTTGGGCCCTCCTGAGTGAGACCCAACCTTAGCTCACAGGGTCCCTGATTTTCCTTGGACACCCAGTGGCCGAGACTGTACCTGGGTGAAGTGTCTCTGAGATAGCTGAGCTTCATTACTTGATGACATTTTCCCTAACTCCACTTTCCAATGCAACCTTAATTCACTGTACTTGGGCTTCTTATTTTCTGTTCCCCAGGTAACAACTGTCAGGTTAAACCAGAAAAGAGGTGATTAAGGATTGAATCAAGGCTGGATAATGGGGTTGGAATGGATTTAAGGCACATCTATGTGATGAGTTGGTAGGTTTTTGTTTACTTGGGAGATGAGGGAGAGGGAGGTGTCAGAGGTGATTCTCAGGTTGTGATCAGCCTGAGGGTAGGTACCAGGTCTACCCTGCTTTGGTTCTCCATGAAGACTCTGGCACTATCGCTGGGCTCATTCGTTCAACTGATGCCTATTGGCCAGGCACTGTACCAGGAATGGAACAACGAACAAGACAGAAAGGCAGTGCCTGACCTCAAGGAGTTCATATTATGGTGGCAAATACAGAGAAAATAACTAGTAAACCAGTAAGTAAAAAGTAATAATAATTACAAGCTATGGTAAGTGTTTTAAAGAAAAGCTAACAAGGCAGAGAGGGGGACAGTAAAGGGGAGGTTTTATTTCAGGTAAAGTGGTCAGGGATGTGAGTGCCATTTAAAGATGGTGGAGCCGTCCGTGCAAAGAAGAGAGAAGGAGGGGTCCAGGCAGAGGTGTCAACATATGCTAAGGACTTAAGGAAGGAAAGAGACTGGTGTGGCCCAGAAAGACCAGAATTCAGAACGGCTGGAGCCTCGTGAGCAAAAGGATGATTGACAAGCCATTTGAAAGCCACTGTTAAGAAGTCTGCATTTTATTCTACCCACAAGAGACACCTCTTGAAGAGTTTTAATTGGGGTCAAGGAGTGACATGATCTGATTTGAAGAGGATAGAGAATGGAGCAGAGGAAACAGAAGCAGGGGGATGGGAGGATGTTGCTGTGGTATAGGAGAGCATGATGGTGATTTGTACCAGGGTGATGTCAGTGGAGATGGAGAGAAGTACATGGATTTAAGGCACATTGTGGAGGTAGAATTGACTAGACTTGGTATTGGATTAGATATGGGAGATGAAAGAAAGTGAGGTGTCAAGATGACTCCCTAATTACTGTCTAAGCAACTGGGTAGATGGTGGGGCTATTTACTGAAATGGAGAGGATTAAAGAGGGTAAGGAAAGGAAAGTTTTGAAAACAATCCCATTTTGGAACATGTTAAATTTGAGATGTCTGAGAAACAGCCAAGTGGAGAAATGTTAAGGGAGTGAATATGCAAGTCTGGAGTTGACAGGAAAGTTCTGAGCTAGATTGTATATAGCTCTAAGAACTAAGGTGCATCTGACCCAAGCCATGGTGTTTTCAATTGCCTCATATGAATGCAAAAGCTGGGCAATGAATAAGGAAGACCAAAGAAGAATTGATGCCTTTGAATTGTGGTGTTGGCAAAGAATATTGAATATACCATGAACTGCCAGAAGAATGAACGAATCTTGTCTTGGGAGAAGTACAGCCAGAATGCTCCTTAGAAGTGAGAATGGCAAGACTTTATCTCACATACTTTGGACATGTTATCAGGAGGGACCAGTCCCTGGAGAAGGACATCATGCTTGGTAAAGTAGAGGGTCAGCAAAGAGAGGAAGACCGTCAACGAGATGGATTGACACAGTGGCTGCAACAATGGGCTCAAGCATAACAACGATTGTGAGGATGGCACAGGACCAGGCAGTGTGTGTTGTACATAGGGTCGCTATGACTTGGAACTGACTCAACAACACTTAAAAACAACATAGATAGATAGACAGACAGATAGATAGATACATAGATAGGTGGATGGATGGATAGATATCAATACACAGATACATAGATATCGATATACACATACATCATTATCACATAGATGATATTTAAGTCCATGTGATTAGATCAGATCACTTAGGGAAAGGGTGCAGATAAAGAGAAGGAACCTAAAACCCAATACTGAGAAAGTCTAGCATTTAAAGGTCAGATAAAGGAGAAAGGCCTAGCAAAGGAAACTGAGAAAGAATGGTCAGTGAGGTAGAACGAAGAGCTGGAGAGAGTGGGGTCATGGAAGCAAGAGAGAAAAGTACATCTTCTGTGACAAATGCAGCTGGAAGATCAAGATGAGAGCAGAGAAGCATCTGTTGGACTTGCTAAGATGGTGGTCTTTGCAGTATCACTGGGTGCTATGGACAGATAATAAGTTTGTGTTCACTTATTGACAGAAATAAGTTCTGCTGAGCATCTGTCCTAAACTTGAGTGTCAGATAAGCATGAGAAGGGCTTCCAAAGGGGATCTTGCATCTTGCCGCTGCACCAGCTAAGATGAATTTCCCAGGAGCCCAGCCGTTCCTACCTCCTCCCCAGGCCTGCAGTTTTAGCTGCTAGGATGCCAATATTTTCAACATCAAATAAAGCATAAATTGTACACTTGGGCCCTGTCTTGGTTATCTAGTGCTGTTATAACAGAAATACCACAAGTGGATGGCTTTAACAAAGAGAAATTTATTCTCTCACAGTCTAGGAGGATAGAAGTCCAAATTCAGGGCGCCAGCTCCAGGGGAAGGCTTTCTCTCTCTGTCTGCTCTGGGGGAAGGTCCTTGTCACCAATTTTCCCTGGTCAAGGAGCTTCTCAGCACAGGGACTCCGGGTCCAAAAGGGCACACTGTTCTCCTGGCTCTTGCTTCTTGGTGGTATGAGATCCCCCTGTCTCTCTGCTCGCTCCTCTCTTTTATATCTCAAAAGAGATTGGCTTGAAACAAACTAATCTTGTAGACTGAGTCCTGCCTCATTAACATAACTGCTACAAATCATGCCTCATTAACATCATAGAGGTAGGATTCACAACACACAGGAAAATCACATCAGATGACAAAATGGTGGACAATCACACATCACTGGGAGTTATGGACTAGTCAAGTTGACACATATTTTTGGGAGACACAATTCAACCCATGACAGGCCCAAATGATAACCCTTTTAGAAATGCTGATTGTCCTTGCCTTTTAAACACAATGCTGATCAACTCCTCACCTGGCCACAGCTCCATTTATTTTAATAACTACATCCACAGTGAAGACTGCAGTAGGAAGGGATAAAATCCTCATCATCAGAGGACCAGTGAGCTGGGCTTTTCAAGTAGCTATGGACAGGAAATTCTGAAAGAAAAAAATATCAAGCCACCAGATGGAAGTCTTCATTCAACCGTGTGCGCATTCAAAATGAGTGAAGCAGGAACTGTGCCAGACTGCACCAACCCATCAAATTGAATTTGACGGTCATTTAACAACTGCTCCGTACAAAGACAAATAAAAATAGTAATGATGGTGACCATTCATGGCATACTGACTCTGTGCCAGGCAGTCTGCTGAGTGCTTTACATTCATTGGCCCATTTAATTATCACAGCTTCTCTAGGTGGTAGGGGATATTATTATCCTCATTTTATAGCTAAGGAAACTCAAAGTCAAGTTACTTACCCTAAGTAACTGGTCCAAGCTGGTGAGTGGAGGCACCAGGTCCCAAGAATAAGAAAAAACTGTCATTGTCTGCAAAACATTTATAATAAGTGTGGTAAGACAGGGATAATGTGTCACCAGGGTGGGATGCAATTCAGATGCAGGAATGATCCAAGAGGGAGGAAGAGAATCAGCAAAGGCTCCAGGAGCTCAGGTTAAAAGCCTATGGCTCATCCTTGATTCTTTTCCCTTACTCTTCCCACCCACCATGCATCTGTCAGGTTGTTGTACTCTGGGGGCTTGTATGTTGCTATAACACTGGAAGTTATGCCACCAGGATTTCAACTGCCAGCAGGGTGGAGGTGCTCACTCGTCTATGCCAAGAAATTTGGAAGACAGCTACCTGGCCAACCAACTGGAAAAGATCCATATACGTGCCCATTCCAAAGAAAAGTGATCCAACAGAATGCGGAAATTATCAAACAATATCCTTAATATCACACACAAGTAAAAATTTTCCAATGATAATTCAAAAAATGATTGCAGCGGTACATTGACAGGGAACTGCCAGAAATTCAAGCCAGGTTCAGAAGACGACATGGAGGAGGATATCGTTGTAGATCTCAGATGGATCTTGGCTAAAAGCAGAGAATACCAGAAAGATGTTTACCTGTGTTTTATTGACTATGCAAGTACATTTGACTGTGTGGATCATAAAAAATTATGGATAACATTGCAAAGAATGGGAATTCCAGAACACTTAATTGTGCTCATGAGGAACCTGTACAAGAGGTAGTCGTTTGAAAAGAACAAGGAGATATTGCATGGTTTAAAATCAGGAAAGGTGTGTGTCAGGGTTGTATCCTTTTCACCATACTTATTCAATCTGTATGCTGAGCAAGTAATCCAAGAAGTTTGACTATACGAAGAAGAACTCGGTATCAGAATTGGAGGAAGACTCATTAACAACCTGAAATATGCAGATGAAAACACAACCTTGCCTGCTGAAAGCTAAGAGGACTTGAAACACTTTCTGAAGAAGATCAAAGACTACAGCCTTCAGTATGGATTACACCTCAACATAAAGAAAACAAAAATCATCACAAATGGACCAATAAGCAAAATTATGATAAATGGAGAAAAGATTGAAGTTGTCAAGGATTTCATTCTACTTGGATCCACAATCAACGGCCATGGAAGCAGCAGACAAGATATCAAACGACATACTGCATTGGGAAAATCAGCTGCAAAAGATCTCTTAAAATGTTGAAAAGCAAAGACGTCAATTTGAGAACTAAAGTGTGCCTGACCCAAGCCATGATATTTTCAGTCGCCTCATACGCATGCGAAAGCAAGACAATGAGTAAGGAAAACAGAAGAATTGATGCCTTTGAATCATGGTGTTGGCGAAGAATATTGCGTATACCATGGACTTCTAGAAGAATGAACAAGTCTGTCTTGGAGGAAATACAGCCAGAATGCTCCTTGGAAGTGAGGATGGTGAGACTTTGTCTCATGTATTTTGGACATGTTATCAGGAGGGACCAGTCCCTGGAGAAGGACATGATGCTTGGTAAGCAGAGGGTCAGCAAAAAAGAGGAAGACGTTCGACTAGATGGATTGACACAATGGCTACAATAATGAGCTCAAACATAGCAACAATTGTGAGGATAGTGCAGGACCCAGCAGTGTTTCATTCTATTGCACATAGGGCCTCCATGAATCAGAACCGACTAGACAGCACCTGACAACAACAAGAAATCTTCCCACGACTATTCTATCACCAAAAACTATCTGTTCCATCTCTCCAAATAGGTTTTAAACCTGTCTGCTTCTCTCCACCTTCCCTACAACCACCTGAGTCAAAGCCACTAGCTTCTCTCCCTGGACTATTGCAAGAGCCTCCTTTCTGGTCCCATGGTATCCCCTTCTGCCCCTCCAGCATCCACCCTTCCCACAGCAGTCAGAGGGATCTACTTAATACACAAATCAGATCACATCTGTGCCCTGCTCAAAATCTTTCAGTGGCTTCTCAGGAAATCCTACCTCCTGCTATTGTCTCCTAGACCTCCCCTCCATGATCTGGCCCTTGCCTACCTTTTGAATCTCATCTCCTACAATAGCTGCTGATTCCCCAACAGCCAGCACAGAGCCTGACACAGAGTAGACAATAATTAAGTTCTGAAGAAATTAAGGCAAGAACGAATGAATAAACAGACTTTGTAGAGGAAGCCATATTTGAGGTGAGCACTAACGTGAGGTAGGATTTCTCAGGCATCAAGGGTTCAGGTGTGTGGAATGTTCTAAATGTGGGCAATAGCACCTTCAAGGACATGAGCTCCAGGTGCAGCATGAGAGGCAGCATAAATAAGCTGGAAGGCAGGTCTGTACAAAGCAGCAGTTCTCAAAGTTGAGCATGCATCAGAATACCCTGGAAAGCTTGTTAAAACACACCCACACAGATTGCTGGGACCCATTCTCAGGGATGCCAATGCATAGATCTGAGGTAAGGTCTGAGAATTTGCATTTCTTACAAGTTCTCAGGTGATGCTGATGCTGCTGGCCCAGGGACCACACTTTGAGAACGACTCGTATAAAACATGCTAAAGGAAGCCTCGGTGCTGAGGAGCAGAGGAAGATAGCACTGGGGAAGTCAACTGAGACCGCTTCATGACAAGCTGAGAGCAGTTTCAACTGGCATAGCCGGTGGCCACCCCTTCCAACCCGAACATACCCCATGACCTACCTTGACCTCTAGCTGCCCACTCGCCTGCTCCTCAACCCAGGCTACCCTCCCTGGGCAGAATATTAAGCTACGAAGGTATCTCCTTTCTCTTTCCATCAAAACTTACTGGTCCTGAATCCCACTCCCTCAAGGCCACCGATCTCACATAGCAATTCACACTAATGCTGCTCTGGCAAACAATGGGTCTTTTCAACAGGAGACCTGCGTTGTCTTAGCACTGGTGGTGCAATCACAGGCTCTGTTTGGGCTGGAAGGAGCGAGAGTTGGAGGAGAGGACCTCCTCGGTGCACCTCCCATCATGCCATGCAGCAAGCTGCCAGCCTGCTCACCTTTCACGTTTACCCTTGACAGGGAGTATTAGTTTATACCTTTTTTCCAATAGAAAGGAGGGCAGGAGCGGTTCCAGGGTTATGAATAAGTATACTTGTCTTCATAGCATCGGCCTAGTGACTGCACATCTTACATTCAGTGTTTTTATTACCTTTTCCCTGGGAAAGAAAATTTGATCTGTGAGGCAAAGTGAACTTGCATCCACTTCAACCATAAATCATAGAGGACCAGACAATTAATGAACATCTCTTGTGGTTTCAAATACAAAAGATCTTTCTGCTCTGGGGCTTGACTGCAAAATTCTCAGCAGTACAAGTCCTTGGCATACTCAAAGCTGGACGCACAGGTCTGCCTCCAACTCTTCTCAGCTTATGGGCTCTGAAATGAAGGCTCTAGATCTGGAGTGGGAGATGATGTGATATGGTGTGGTGTGGTTTAGCAGCCTCATACCCACTAGAGAAGACTTCTCTGTATCTTCATGATATAGCCCACACAAGAACCAGGAGTCCTGGCTGTTCTACGTGACAGGAAAAAGGTAGAACACAATCCTCCAAAACACAGTCTCTCTCTTGAGTCCAATGTGCCTTTTAGGTTCCAAAGCTGATTTCAAAAATATGCACACTTTCAAGCCACATTGACCTCATTTGGCATTCTGGCTCTGCCACTTTCCAGCTGTGTGATTTTGGGCAAAGCTCTCTGAGCCTCAGCATCATCATCTGTAAAATGCAGAGGCATTGAATGAGTCATGAATGTTAAGTATCTAGTTCAGTGTGTGGGGCACAGTCAACAATTTGGTATCTGTTTAACAAGTGGGTCCCCAGGAATAAAAAACTTAGTGTTTTCCAATTTCCCTGGTGTAAATACTCTCACCATGGCTGATTTCAAGCCACCAACATGCTGTCACTGAATGCAGAGCTTGGAAGAGATGTACAACAGCTCACCATTAAGTAGTGTTTCCACCATACAGATACAATAGAAACAAATAACCTCTCATGAACAGAGAGAATAGTAAAACAATTTGTGAGCAATGAATTTTGAATATTATTACCTTTGTTTCTAATATAATTTGTTTAATGTTAAGTTTGCATGATTTAATTTTTGACAATGGCTGTGTTTAACAACCAGGGCACAAAACTCCTGAAAATTTAACAATCAGCTCTCGCAAGTCCATACAAGCCAGCACAAGCCAGCTCCAGCACACAGCTGGGCACATCTGTAGGTGCTTAGTAAACACGGCTTCCTTTCCCAATTCCCTTCCTGTCCTCAGCCCTGGGGAAGATTTCATGAAAGTTTTCCCAGGTAGTAACAAGGATGTTCCCTGCTCCATTGCAGCCTGCAGCCACCGCAAGCTTTACTTTTGGTCTCCACCTTCTTGGCCACCCTGTGCTAACGCTCAGCCAGGACCCTACCTCTCATAATACCGCCTGACTGGCCTTTTCTACAGCCAAGAGGCCAATGAGCCACTAACGCGGGAGAGGATGTTGCTTCTGCTAAGCTGAAGGCTACTGGGAGAGAACAGTGATGGAGTCTCAATGGCTGAATGGTGGAGACTGTTGGTTTATTTTAGGATCCCTATCCATGAAGCAGTAGCACAGCCAGCAAGCTGTACTTTGGCAAGTCAAGGCCTGCAATTAGCCTCCACTTGAGGATGGAATAAACCCCTGGTTGTTATTCAACAACAGCTAAAGCAGAAAGGTCTCCAGCTCCCCAGAACCCTAGCACTGCATGAGCCTCCTAGAAGGTACTACCATGGAGCCCTGGGGGTGAAGAGGTTAAATACTTAGGCTGCTAACCAAAAGGTCAGCAATTTGAATCCACTAGCTGCTCCTTGGAAACCCTATGGAACAGTTCTACCCTATCCTATAGGGTCGCTATGAGTCGGAATCAACTTGATGGCAATCAACAACAACAACACCCACTACCATGGAGTCACTGGGTGGTGTGAACATTTAATGAGCTTGGCTGCAACCGAAAGGTTGAAAGTTCAAGTCCACCCAGAGGTGCCTCAGAAAAAAGGCCTGACACACATGGGGTCACCTCGGGTCAGAGTTGACTCAACAGCAACTGGTTTTGGTATCCTCTACCATATGTAGGGGAAACCCTGGTGGTGTAGTGGTTAAGAGTTTGGCTGCTAACCAAAAGGTCGGCAGTTTGAATCCACCAGGTGCTCCTTAGAAACCCTATGGGGCAGTTCTACTCTGTCCTATAGGGTCACTATGAATTGGAATTGACTTGATGGCAATGGGTTTGGTTTGGTTTGGTTTACCATATTTAGAGTCATACAGTTCTGGAAAAGCAGAGAGATGGCTGAAAATGCAATCACTCTAAGTCTATGACCAGATGTTAAAAGCCACTAAGGCCAGAGAAGTATCATTTAAGGAGCCAGAAGCTCTTCCCTAGAGAACGGAAATCTCACCCCTGTGACAGTGAACACGTCTACCTTTGAATTATCTTTTTGCTCCAAAAATCCAACCCTAAAAACTTTTAGAAGACATCATATTTTGTGCTAATTTATTGTTTGTTTATCTGCTTCCCCTTTTTTGAGAGAGACACAATTCTAAAAACATTTGCTGTAAGAAAGGTGCTCTGAGTAACCCAGAACATAAACTGGGGGGTAAGTGACAGAAGATTTCCCCAGTGACCTTGTCTCCTTTGGTGTGCGTGATCATTCTAGGTGGGCGAGTCTATCTTGGAAAATGCCCGGCTCATGCTGCTGATGGAGAATATCCAGGCGGGTGCAGACAACTTTAAAGAGAGGTAAAGCTCTACTGGGTGGTGCAAATGGTTAAAATACACTCGGCTGTTATCTGAAAGTTTGGTGATTCGAGTCTACCCAGAGGAGCCTCAGAAGAAAGTCATGGCTGTCTACTTTCAAAAAATCAGCCATTGAAAACTGTATGGAGCACATTTCTACTCTGACACATGGGGTCACCATGAGTCAAAATTGACTGCATGACAGCTGTTTTTTTGTTTGTTTGTTTTAATGCTCTACTGCAAAAAGGACAGCCCCTCCATACTCCTGGATTCCTGGGATGCTTTCCTGGAGTCTGCATCATTTACCCTCAACCTCAGGGAAGGCTGGGGTGGGATAACAAAGGTCCCAGAGAATTCAGAGCCAAGATCGCCTAGCTCAACCCCTCCTTATATACACAAACAAGGTCCCAAGGGCTTGGTTTAGAGCAGGGGTTCTCAAACTCTAGTATGCATTAGAGTCACCTGGCGGGGTGGGGGACTTATAGAAAACACAGATTGCTGGGCCCACCCCCAAAGTCTCTGATTCAGCACACCTGGGGTGGGGCCCAAGAATGTACATTTATAACAAGTTCCTGGTGATGCTGATGCTGCTGGTCCTGGTACCACACTTTGAGAACCACTGGTTTAGACAAATGATTCTCAGCCATGACTGCACATTGGAATTACTAGGGGCACTTAAAATGTCAGTGCACAAGCCCCACAGACTAATTGTCAAGATCCTTGGGGTTAGGACCCCGGCCTCAGTATTTTTGGAAGTTCACCAGGTGGTCTCAATTTGCATCCGGGCTTGAGAATCACTTCTCTGAAGTCTAATACAGAGTTTCCTAGAGTGTGGTGTGTTATACTGCTGATGCAGATCATTTAATCCACAAGGATAAGCATTTTGTTTTTAATAGTTATGTATAGTTACCTTCTGTTTATAATCCATGAGACTGTTTTCTCACTTATAATAGCACCATTTATAGTAGCAAGTTTATAATAATATAAACAACTTTAAAAATTTATTTATTTAAAATGTACTTTTTAAGTACCTATAAATTTAAGGGAAAATGTTAAGTAAATGATGGCACCGGAGACAGGCATTTAGAGCAAAATCATAAAGGCAAGTGAAGTTGGGAAACACTGGTCTAAGGGAGAAGCAAAATGAAGAAGACTCTTTTATGGATGAACACAGTAATTCTGAGATTATCCTGTGGGGAAGGACATCCTGGAAGTTAAACAAATGGATGGGTGATTGGGATTGTTATTCGAAGGAACGTTTCCGTAAATTGGTAAAGACAAAAGAATAAAGGCATTTAATTGGAGGTCTTTGGGGAAGACTGACCCCATAATCTCTTATGATAAGAAGGGTATTGTGATGAGAAGGAGAATCCCTACCACCCCATCACACCCTACATCACTTTGTTTCTCCATCTGCTAAATGGACCTCCACTAGGGGCCACTCTGGGGCCAAGGCAACTCTCAGGCAGCCAGGGCTTCTGGGTTGCACGGCACTGTGCTAGCCAAGATCACAGGACCATAAAGAAGTGGAGACATCACCCAGCCACTGACAGTTCATTGTACAATTAAAGATAAAAACCAGCAGACATGAAACCATTTGCACTAAATTTAAGATAAAATTTGATTGTGTAAAATTAAGGTAAGACCTTGTTATGGATTGAATTGTGTTCCTCAAAAATTTTGTTGTAAATCCTAACCCCTATACCTGTGGAGGAGCCCTGGTGGCTTAGTGGTTAAGAGCTCGGCTGCTAACCAAAAGGTCAGCAGTTCGAATCCACTAGCCACTCCTTGGAAACCCTATGGGGCAGTTCTACTCTGTCCTATAGGGTCACTATGAGTCAGAATCTACTCAATGGCAATGGGTTTCATTTTAAGGGTTTTATACCTGTGGATGTAACCCCATTTGGGAATAGGGTTGTCTTTGTTATGTTAATGAGGCCATATCAGTGTAGGGTGTGTCTTAAGCCAATCATGTTTGAGATTATAAAACAGCAAATTAGGCACTGAAGGAGCCCTGGTGGTGCAGTGATTAAGAGCTCGGCTGCTAAACAAAATGATCAGCAGTTCGAATCCACCAGCGGCTCCTCGGAAACCGTATGGGACAGTTCTATTCTGTCCTATAGGGTCACTATGAGTCAGAATCAACTTGACGGCAATGGGTTGGGTTTGGTTTTGGTTTAGGCACTGAATGGGGGGAGATAGATGCCATCAGGAGATCTCTAAGGAATGCCAAGAAGAACGCTAGAGAAGCTGAGACAAGAATTTTCCCCCTAGAGCAGACAGAGAGAGCCTTGCCCTGGAGCTAGTGCCCTTAATTTGGGCTTCTAGCCTCCTAAACTGTGAGAAAATAAATTTCTGTTTTTTAAAGTCACCCACTTGTGGTATTTCTATTACAGCAGCACTAAGAAACTAAGACAGACCTGAACTGAAATTTCTTCCACTCATTCATTCATGTTTTCATTTATGCCTTTATTCAATCGTACATACATTTGTGCAGTCATTCAACAAAGCAGAATGCAACTCAGTGAAAGCAGGGGCTTGGTCTCCTTTGTTCCCCATTGTATCACCACCACCTATAACAGTGCCAGGCCCAAGAGAGATGTTGAACAAATATTTGTTGAATGAATAAATACATTCACTAATAATTTGAACGTCTGCTTGATGCCAGGCCCCATGCTAGGTACTGGGAATGAAGCGTATCAGACATGGCCCCTGACCTCAAGTAGCTCACAGTTTAGTGGCAAAGACAGAGGAGTAAACAGACAATGGCATTACAGAGGAACGTGCCACCATTGAGACGAGTACAGGTGAGATGGGGACCCTTGACCAGGCCAGGTGATGCCTGATTTGAGTACTAAAGCCCAAGTAGGAGTTGACCAGGCAAATAAAGGAGGGGCGACTTCCCAGGCAGAGGGGACAACGTGTGCAAAGGCAGGAAGACACAAGAAAGCAAGGAGCAGTAGTGGAATTTCAATAGCTTGTTAAAACCACTACATATGGAGTAAATGAAGGAGGGATAACTGATGAGGCTTGAGAACTAGTTACCAAAGAGTCTGGAAATTACCCTGAGAGCAGGGGAGACCCAGAAGAGGGATTTGAGCAGCCGGCCCCATCGTGACCAGATTTTAGCTTTATATTGGGGGAAAGGAGAAGCAGGGCGTATGAGCTGACACACTGGGAGTGAAGGGACTGGGCTGATGGAAGGGCAGGTTCTGTATTGGAGATTAGTGGTTGGAAAGGTAAGGGGAGATCAGATTATTGAGGGATCATAAAATGACACGTAAGGCTTCTGAGCAGAGAAGTGACTTGTGGTTAAGAACAGTCAGTCTGGGGATAATGCTGTAGGTCTGGGAAGACAAAGGGGAGGACACCATAGGTCAGGCATGAGTTGACAAGGGCCTGCCTGGGATGGTAGCAGTGGGCAGATTTAAGGGACAAGTCAAAGAAATAATTGGCACAGTTTGACAATTATCTACATATACCGCCTGAAAAGAAAAGGGTACAGCTTGAAAGAGAAGGCGAAGCTAAGTTGCAGGTTTTGAACCTGGGTTATTTAGAAGACTTGTGGTTCTATTTACTGCGGTAGAAAACTGGGGAGGGAAAGCTTGTCTAAAGCTTCTTGTGGGGAGGGGTAGGTAATGAGTTTGGTTTTGAGCAAGCTAAGTTTGAGCTGATGATGGTGAAGCAACCAAAGCAAACATTAGGGGAGGTCACTGGAGAGGCTGGGCTGGAGTGGCCTGCGGGTCAAGACAGTTTGGGTGTCACAAGCACAGAAGTGCTAATTGAAGACTTAATAATAGAGGGGAAACCGGAAAGAGTATATAGCAAGAGAAAGCGAAAAGCTTAACAGCAGCCTTGGGGATATCACAGAGGTATTCCAAACCCTTAGACGGATTCCAAAAAAAAACAGGTCTGTCGGTGTCTTAGTTATCTAGCGTTGCTATAACAGAGATATCCCAGCTGGGTGGCTTTAATGAACAGAAGTTTATTTTCTCATAGTTTAGGAGGCTGTAAGTCCGAATTTGGGACGCCAGCTCTAGAGGAAGCCCTTCTCTCTCTGTCAGCTCTGGGGGAATGTCCTTGTTTCCTTTCAACTTCTCTTTCTCAGTTCCTTGGTGATCTCCACATGGCATCCATCTTTCTCCGCCTGTGCTTGCTTGCTTCCCTGCTTAATCTGCTCCTTTTATATCTCAAAAGTGATTGGTTTAAGACACACCCTGCACTGATGTGGCCTCATTAACATAACAAAGAAAACCCTATTTCCAGATTACATCCATGCATATAGGGGTTAGGATGCCAATGCATAGTTTTATGGGACACAATTCAGTCCATAACAGTAGGGTACCTAAGACTTCTTGTGATGCTGAAGGGAGTATATCCTGGCAGGGACCAGGATCCCTGGAGAGGTGAGCCAAACAGGACTCCAGAGGCGTTAAGGGGATTCTTCCAGCTTGGGTCTACAGGGCCCAATCCCAGGTCATATGGGCGGGTTTTCATTTCAGCTACAGGGATAGAAGGAGCTCTGGTGATGCAGTGGTTAAACTCTTGGCTCTTAACTGAAAGGTCAGCAGTTTGAACTCACCAGCTGGAGAAAGATGAGGCAGTCTGCTTCCGTAAAGACTTAAGGCCTTGGAAATCCTATGGGCAGTTCTACTGTGTCCTAAGGCAGTGGATTTGGCTTGGGTGGGTTTAGAGGGACAGGAATTGTTTCCAAAGGATTAAACATTAATAAGCATACAACCTTCATAAAGTATATCTTTGAGTATAAAATCTAATCCTACATAAAGGGTACTGAAAAAATGCTTCAGAAACCATCCCCAGAATGCCAGTTAAAAGGGACAGGCCCAATTCTGAGGGAAGTCTCTGGTGGTACGCCACAGAGCTCTGGCCTTGGTCCTTCATTTTGACTATTTTAAACATTTTTACCTGCAAGGTGAATAAAGGCAGGTGTGGCAAAATGGCAGGTGATACAAAGATAGGAGGGGAAGCGAAGAGTAGAATGATAGAATCAGGATTCAAAATGACCGCAACACACTGGAGCAATGGGCTGATGAAACTGAAAAAGGGTAAATATGAACTCCTACTTAGGGTTCAAGGAGCCCTGGTGGCACAGTGGTTAAAGCGCTCAGCTGCTAACCGAAAGGTTGGTAGTTTGATCCCACCAGCTGCTCCACGGGAGAAAGACGTAGCAGTCTGCTTCTGTAGATTTACAGCCTTGGAAACCCTACCGGGTGGTGCTACTCTGTCCCATAGGGTCACTATGAGAGGCACGGCAGTGGGTTTGGGTTTGGTACTTAGGGTTCAAATACCAGGTGCACCCAGAGAGTACAGGAGACTGTGCTTAAAGCAGTCCTTGTGAAAAATGCCTAGGGGTTCTAATGACAGGAGGCACAATATCAGTCAGCAGCGGATACACCTGGTACAAGTCAAATGAGCAGACAAACAAGACCCACAAAACAAACCTTAGGGTCCATGATGAATAGGATTAGAAGGTTTAAACAAAGAAGCAGACAGTTCCAGGGGACTCAGAATTCATCAAGCAACGTCTGAAGTTTTGCATCCAGTTCTCTGTCACATTCTAAAGGACATAGACCTATCAGAGCACCTCTAATCATTCCACAAACATATCTTAAGCCTGGAGCTGGGTACTAGGAATACAAAGATGAGAAGGTCATAGTCCCTGCCCTCGATGAGAAGGGACATGGAAACCAAGTCATCTGAGGAATGGAGGAAGGAACTGGGAATGTTTAACCTGAGAAAGAAAAGGGTTGGGGTGGGGGAGAAAAGGGAGAGAGTAACATAGGGACCATATTTGTAGGACTGCCGGAAGGAGGGCAAGATTAGACTGACTTTGGATGTTCCAGACAGTAGAACTCAGACTCTTAGAAGAATGGAGACTTAAGTTCTTGGAGGAAAAATATTTTAAATAATTAGAGCTGTCCAAAAATGGAATTGTTGCCTTGAGTGATGATGAGTTCCCCAACACTGAAGGTATTCAAGCATAGGCTACGTGATCACCTATCAGGAATGCCGTCAAGGGATTGTCACTCAGTAAGATTTCAATAGTTGGACTCTAAAGTTTTTTAAGAGGACATTGGTAGTTCAGAGGTAGAATTCTCGCCTTCCATGCAGGAGACCAGGGTTTGATTCCCAGCCAATGCACCTCATGTGCAGCCACCACTCATCTGTCTTTGGAGACTTGCATGTTGCTACGATCCTGAACAAGTTTCAGTGGAGCTTCCAGACTAAGATGGATTAGGAAGAAAAGCCTGCTGATCTACTTCCAAAAATCAGCCAGTGAAACCCCTATAAATAATAACAATCCGATCCACAAACGATTGTGGGGATGGCACAGGACTGGACAGTGTTTTGTTCCAGTGTGCATGGGGTCACCACGAGTTGAGGGTCAACTCCACAGCAGCTAACAACAACAACAACAAAAACCTTAAAATTCTAAGACGCTTTCTGGTATGAGACGCGTGAGATCTCTCCCCTCTATGGAAGAATGAAGGTAAGGTGTGAAATTTGGCTGAGTGGTACGGATGGGCAGAAGGCCATGGAAGGAAAGGTGTGACACTGGGAGAAACTGGCAAAGATGTTGGGTAGTTTTTAGAACTGTACAAACCAGAGATTTTGCGAACTGGGTTAAAAAAATTCAGAGTAGGTAGTTTTCAGATTTGAGTGTGTCTGTACATGTGCGTGTGTGTGCATGTGTGTTATTGTATAAATTAAAAAATGTTTAAACTCTGGATATTTTACATATAAATCCAGCTTTTCCGTTTCTGTTGAAAAGAACTGGAACACCTGTCCCAGTCTGCTTCCCACACAGGAGCAACGAGAAGGAGCTGATCAACAGCGCCCCCTTTAGGTGAAATATGGGCTGTCCTGAGCACTTCAGTCCCCACCACTCCCCAGCCAGGTCTCTCATCCACATTCTTCACTTGGCACCTGAAGGCATTTGGGTTTGCAGCCACTGTTCTGGAATTTCACATGAGCTCGTTGGAGATAGTAGCTTGGTACTTCACAGATACTGAGTAAGCTTTGTTAAAGGATCCTCGGGTGAAAAGAGGACCAATCAAGGGCAAAGGTTAATGATGAGCGTACCAGAATCCCCTAGCCTGGATTTGAACTCCTGAAGAAGCTTCCCTTAGAGCTCTATGCTTCAAATACCCCATGAGGCAGGCACCCCACTAAGCCAGGTTATGAGAAGTTGGCCGCCGTTGCTTTCATTTTAATAAATCAATGTGTGACAGTTACACTAACAGTGCCTCAAAACTGCTGGAATGATATCTTTTAGCATTCATTGTCTAACTATTACATAATTGGCTCACTGGCAACATTTATAATCTGATCGTTTTTTTCCCTTTTTTTTACCCAACGATGCTGATTAAGTTCCTTTATCTGCAGGTATGAAAATGAGCAGCCATTTCGAAAGGCAGCAGAAGAGGAAATTAACTCTCTGTATAAAGTCATTGATGAAGCTAATTTGACAAAAATGGATCTGGAGAGTCAAATAGAAAGCCTAAAAGAAGAACTTGGCTTTCTGTCAAGGAACTATGAAGAGGTAGGTGAGAACTGGGGTGACGCTGGGTTATCATATGACCCAGAGGCAATCAATCACCTGTGCTTGCTTCAAAATCCATGGTAGCTCATCTCGGCGTCTCGATGTCACTTGCCCAGGACTGCAAGGAAAAGGCAGGTAGAATATTTTAAAATCCTTGTAGTGGCTTAGGTTGAAGGCAGCGCTGGTTCAGCGGTAGAATTCTCGCCTTTCATGCGGGAGACCTGGGTTCGATTCCCAGCAAAGGCAACTCAGTGCAGCCACCACCCATTTGTCAATGGATGCTTGCCTGTTGCTGTGATGCTGAACAGGTTTCAGTGGAGCTTCCAGAATAAGAGACACTAGAAAGAAAGGCCTGGCAATCTACTTCCAAAAATCAGTCATTAAAACCCTATGGATTACCTGCAGGGAGACCTTTCTCTTGGCCGTGACAGCCTGCAGGCCTTCTCTAGGTCTCTGGTCCGCTCGGTCAAGTGTTACAGCTCTTTAGCTCAGCTGAGAGGAAACCTCATCTGCCAGCAAGGCTGCTGCCCAAAGGCACTCAACTCTCTCACTCTGTGGGTTGGCAAGCTCACTGCAGCCATCTGCGAGTCCTGTGGTTCTCACTGCTCCTGCTGCTGCTGACATTTCTTTGCTGCTGTGCTCTGCGGTGGTTGCCACCATTTCTCTGCTGCCTTGTGCCATTTTCAGTGTTACAGCTCTCTCTTTCCTGGGTCTAGGAGGTTCTCAGTGCAGGCACCCTGGGTTCAAGGGATGCACTCCGCTTCAGGCTCTTCCTGATGGTAGTGAGGTCCCCCCCACAACCTCTGTGGGATTGGCCTTTATATCCAATTTCAAGGCATGGCCCCCCAGCCAGACCATGAACTGACCAATCCCCTCAATACGCCACAATCACTCAGTTTGCATACTAATTGACCAATTCCCACAAAGTTATTTAATCCTACTGGATGGTTTTATGCGCCCTATTTGTATAGTATACTGGCCAATCCCTTGCAAGATTGTAGCCTAGCCAATCATTTTGGCAGAATTATAAACTCAAGGCCAGAAAGGCCATATAAAAGAGAAACCCACATTGCACTGCGCTGTGTAAGTGCATGCCCAGTTTAAACGTTGTTAACATGTATTAGGTTCTGCAACATGGAGAGAAACAGGGGAACAAGCAAGAAAATACTTAAAGTTCAGATTTAGAAGATTCCTCTCAGCTACTAACTAAAAGGTCGGATATTCAAGTCCACCCAGAGGTGCCTCAAAAAAAAAAGCCCTGATGATCTACTTCCAAAAAATCGGCCATTGAAAACCCTATGGAACAGAGTTCTACTCTGACACACATGGGGTTGCCATGAGTTAGAATCAACTTGACAACTTTTTTTTTAAATGTTTTCCCCAATAATGTATATTTTTAAAAAAATCAAATTCAAAAGTTTTGAAGTGTGAAATATGGCCTAAGAGACACAGGTAGCCAGGGTTTACAGGACATTGTATGAATCCACAAGTGCTTCCTAGAGATTCTGTAAGTAGTTCAAGCTTGCTACATTTTATAGTTTCACATGTCATCATTTCTACTAAAAAATTGTTTAGCTGTGACACCAATCCTGGTTACATTTATATTCACAATCCTATGATCTCCCAAGTAAAATTTCTCTAATCTACTTATCACAGAGCTAAAATGATAGGAAACACTAAATTTTAGACAATAAAAACTGTCAAAAATTAACCTGTCTGGTATCTTCTGATCTTGATTAGGTTATCATTAATATATGCCAACAATCAACTATAACAGGAAAAAAGATTCAAGTTATTACTGGTACAACAAACAAATGATTTAATGTAAAAAAAAACAAAAACCTATGGATTCCAAAGGTCCGATCCTGTTATATATGGGGTCATCATGAGTCAGAGACAAAGGCAGTTAACAACAACAGTCGGTCAGGTTACTGCAGGGATCTCAACACAAACGACTCTGGGGACCAGGCGAGTATATAAATGGGGAAGGCATCATGTCCAAGCAATAGTGAGCGACGGAGCCTGTGGTGAATTGGAAGGATCATCCCCTAACTAAAGACATTCCATTTCAGATCTTTTTTCAATACCGTATAGGACAAACAAAATAGCTGTGAGGGTAGTTCCAGCTTGTGGTTTACATGTACCCATTAATGAAATTAGGTCAGATCATAGAGTGATAGGACATTATGTGGACCAGTCCCCTGCAGAACTGCACTGATTCTAACCCAACTCACTGATTCTAAGCCTGATCTCTAAGGTACTGCCAATTGAGTCTACAACTTCCCTTCAAAACCCACGTAACAATGCTCACATCAAGAAGTTCCTTCTCAAGTCCAGCCTTAAGCTAACCAGGAACAAAGAGCACACTTTCTCCTTTTCTTAGCTCAGTAGTTAGATAGCACTCTCCGACAGAAACCCTTCAGAGACTCCAAAATTACTTTTAAATCTCCTTCAGCTTAGTCTGACTTTTTGCCTAAACTCACTTTGCTGCTGTTTTCATTTTCATTACATCCTTGGAAAAAGAGAATATGGGGTCTATGGGTGGAAGAGGATCAGGGACTTTGCCACATTTGGCAGTGACAGAATGAAAAATGTATTGCCTGCAGAGCTGAGCTTCTGCTGGCTAGAATTCGAGGTCCTTTCATGCTCTCCTGGAGCTCACATGAGGTGTCATTGTTGTTTTTAGGATGTGAAGGTGCTGTACAAACAGTTGGCAGGATGTGAGCTGGAACAAGTGGATGTTCCCATTGGCACTGGTCTGGAACACATCCTTGAGACCATCAGAACTTACTGGGAGAGAGATGTTGAAAAGAACCGAGTGGAGGCAGGAGCCTTGCTGCAAGCCAAGGTGAGAGGCAGGACCAGCATCCTCTCCTCTGCCCATGCAGAAGGATGCCTAGCAAAGACAAACACAGACAACACACAAAAAAGGAAATGCAATTGTTTAGCAATAAGTTCAATCTCATTAGGCATAGAAGAAATATAAATTACAATAATAGCTTTTTGCTTACCTGTTTAAAAGCAAAAAATGTTTTAAATGGTAATTATGCTGGCAAGTATGTGGAGAAGCAGACTCTTTCCTCTAGTATTGGGGAGCACAAACTGGTACAACACCTTTGAGTAAGGAATTTGGGGATGTGTACTGAGAGGCTTAAAGATGCCGATATCTACCAGTAAATAATCTGGACACTATCTTAAAGAAATAATTGAATATACAAATAAAGTTTATGTTCAAATATACTCAGTGAAGCATTATAAGAGTGAAAATATTGGGGGGGAACCTACATAAATGTTTAGTAACAGGAGAATAGTGACCTAAACCACAACCTAACCACGTGATAAAATATCAAGCAATGATTAGAAATGATATTTACAAAGCACTTTTAGTAACGTGGGAAAATGCTCATGCTATAAGGTAAAACGGAAAAAAAGAGAGTACAGAATGGTATACCCCAGGGGCCGGCAAACTTTTTCTGCAAAGGACCAGATAGCAAATATTTTAGGCTTTGTGGGACAGATGGTCTCTGTTGCAGCTACTTAACTCTGCCACTGTAGTGTGAAAACAGCTGCCAACAATATGTAAATGAATGAGTATGTATTCTAACAAAACTTTATTTACAAAACTAAGAGGTGGACTGAATTTGGCCTATGGGTTATAGTTTACCAACCTCCGGAATATACAGTGGAGTAAATCATGCAAACAAAAACAAACTAGGCATCGAGGTGGGAAAGAAAAGATTAAAATATTAAGTGTTAGCGGTGCTTATCTTTGATGATGGACCTATCTGACACTTTGAGATGTTTTTTTCTTTCATGTTTTGAGTGTTCCACAATTTTTTCTTAGGTAGCATTATTTATGTTCATGGGAAAACAACTTCTATTAAACCTCATGAATTATAAAGGAATTAACCAGAAAATAGAATACACAGTATTCATACTTCCCTTCAGAGCCCTAGTGGCACCAAGGTTAAGAGCTTGCCTGCGAGCCAGGTTTGCAGCTGAAATTCACCAGCCAGTCCTTGGAAATCTTATGGGGCAGCTCTACTCTGTCCTATAGGGCTGCTATGAGTCGGAATTGACTTGGCAGCAATGGGTTTGGGTTTTTTGTTTGTTTGTTTTATTCTTCCCTTCTCTATGCTGGGGTTCATGATTTTGGGGTTTTAAGGCAGAGGAAGAAAAGAGAAGAAGAGGAAGGAAAACAAGAAGCAAATCAGAAAAATAAGGCAGGTGTTTGAGAGAAGGCGAGAGAGTTGCTCCTGCACTCTTAGGAATCATGTGTTGTTGTTGTGTGCCATCAAGTTGATTCCGACTCAGAGTGACCCCGTAGGACAGAGTAGAGCTACCCTATATGGTTTCCAAGGCAGTAAATCTTCACAGAAGCAGAATGCCACATCTTCTTGCCGTGGAGCAGCTGGTGGGTTCAAACCACTGACCTTTCGATTAACAACCCAGCACTTAACCACCGTGCCACCAGGGCTCCTTAGGATTCATTTAGTGGTTTTCAACTCTGGCTGCGCAGCAGAGTTACTTCAGAGACTGTTTTTAAATGTCATGCCCAAGCCCAGACCAATAAAATCTGAAGGAAGGGAGGGGCTTTGTGATTTTAAAGCTGTCTGGGTGATTGTCACATGCGGCCAGGGTTGAGAACCATGAGAGTTATAAATGCTACCAAAAGAAAAATACGAGGACATTTCTGTTCTTTCCACCCTCAACGCCCCTGCCCTCTAAATACCAATAGGAACCTTCTCGGTAGGGGCTTCAATTCTGGATCTCTGAAGCGTTTTCCAGCCCAGAAAATACCTCTCACTCTCCCGTTTCTCTATCCCCTGTTGCTGTTAGTCACCACTGAGTTGGCTCTGACTCACGATGACCCAACGTACAACAGAATGAAACATTGCCTGGTCCTCACCATCTTCATGATCACTGGTATGCTTAAGTCCATTACTGCAGCCACTGTATATTTTGAGTGCCTTCCAGCCTAGGGGGCTCATCTTCCAGCACTATATCCAACAATGTTTTGTTGAGATCCATAGGGTTTTCATTGGCTTATTTTTTGAAGTAAATTAGCAGACCTTTCTTCCTAGTCTGTCTTAGTCTAGAAGCTCTGATGAAACCTGTCCATCACGATTGACTCTGCTGGTATTTGAAATACCGGTAGCATAGCTTCTAGGATCATAGAAACATGAAAGACACCAAAATACAATAATCTACCCCCTTTCAATAGCTTCTTTTCTTTGAAACCTTCAATTCTTTGGGCCAGGTCACTACAAACATTTTGTGTGTGTGTGGCAAATAGATGCCTAAGTAGCTAAACAAAATGCTGCCCCACCCAAGCATAGTGAGAGGTGGAACAACACTGAGGTGAGGTGGAACAACACAGAAGTAAGGTGAAGTGAAACCGCAGATTTGATTTTAGCCCATTTCTTCTTTTTTAAGATTCATGAATATTTATAATAATTAAGGACCTAAGAGACCACCGAATCCTATTCTCTCAATTTAAAGGTGAGGAAACCGAGACCCAGAGAGGGCAATGGCTTTCTCGAGGTCACACAGCTGATTGGCAGCACCACTGTCCAACTCTCCTGTCTCTGAGCTCAGCAGCCTTTACTCCACTTTGGGCCGTCATTTCTCTCTGACTTTATTCCCAAAGCCAAATCTCAGTGGCCCTGTGGTTTGCAAACTTGCTTCTCTCCCAACACTCCTGTGGGGTATACAACATCGTAGCAATTATTTTCTTGAGAAAGGGCGAAGCTATTATAATTGAAGGAAATAAATCCTGTACATTATGAACAGGGGTCCTTGGGTGGTGCAAACAGTTAACACGCTCTGCTGCTAACCGAAAGGTTGGAGATTCGAGTCCACCCAAAGGCACCTCAGAAAAAAGCCTGGTGATCTGCTTCTGAAAATCAGCCACTGAATACCCTATGGAGCACAGTTCTACTCTGACACACATGGGGTCTCCATGAGTCAGGGCCTCTATGAGTCAGGGTCACCTTCAGTCGGAGCTGACTCCAGGGCAACTAGTATAGTATGAAAAAAAAAAACACCTGGCATTATTCACCTCTCACCCGCTTGAAAATCCTCACCAGCCCAACAGTAACTCAAACGTTAATTCTGAACAGATTCATTTGTGCTTTTTTTAATAGAGTAATCTGAAAGCTACATCTCAGAGAAAACAGACAGTGCTTGTTTCAGTTCAGCCAGAGCTGCCTGGGCCTCTTGCAGAGAGGCAGAGCTCAGAAAATATTTGCAGAATGAGTGAATGCCTCTGATCATCAGCGGAGATCAGAGCTGACAGCCAGTGTGCCTCCAATAAATAGTTTTGTCAGTTGCAGCTGTGCCCTCGGGTGCTGACATTTGCCCATCCTGAGCTTCTCTTGTCGGGTTCTTGGCGGCAAAGCACAAATGTGAAATGGCTTAGCACACACTGCTTTCAAAAACTTGCAAAGAATATGCATACGTGCACTAAATTGCCTTTCCACCGAGGGATTAATTTATGTCTTAGTTTGGGTTGCCCCAGAAGCAGATCCTGAGACAAACAGTGAAATGGAGGTGGTTTATGTGGGAGTTGGGGGTAGGAGGACAGAAAATACTGGTCGAAGAGGAACAGAGAAGTGAGCAGAGAAGGACATAAAGGGCACGATGACCAACAACATCAAACCAGCTACTGGGGAGACTGGGAAAGGTATAGAATATGGGAGAGGGGAAAGGCAGGAATATAGCAGAGGGGAAAGGCAAGGGAGTTGAGTTGATCAAAAAGGAGATTATCGTGGGTGGGCCAGATGTTAGCCAGTACAAATGCTCTCAACGGGCTGTTTTATTTCTGGATTTTAGGTCTTTTAAAAGTAATTGATGGGGTGATTTCAGTGAGGAAGGGAGAGAGGGAGGGAGGCAGGAAAGGAGAGAAGGAGGGAAGGAAGGAAAGAAAGAAGGAAGGAAGTTTCTAGTTTTCCTGCAGCTAGGTTATTTCCACTAAATTTTTCTTTCACAGAATGCAACTATGTCAAAGATCCTTTATCACTGACAGGAAGAGGATGTTCTGGGTATTAAAAAGACACCTTCAAGATTATCAGGCAGTTATTGTCTTTCATGCCAGTGTTAGTATGTTGTAAGGAATAGTCAAATACTTATTCCACTTGATGCTTTTTCTTACAATATGTGAACCTCCGGGAAACAGGGCCACCCTACAGGCTAAGAATTTCCAAAACATCTGAGCCAAGCCTCTTGGGATTCAAAAGATTGGCCCCTCCCACTTCCATTTGCCCATGGATGGGATCAGAGCCCCACCAAGGCAGCAAGGTTTTCAGGTGTGTTACTGGTTTTCTACTACAGCATAACAAATTGCCACAAACTTAGAGGCTTAAAACAACATACTTTAATTATCTCATAGTTTCCACTGGTTAGGGGTCTACAGTTAGGGTCTTCTGCTCAGGGTCTCACAAGATCTTCTGCAATTAAGGTTTCAGGCAGGACTGCATTCTCATCTGGAGTTCAGGGGCCTCTTCCAAACATACTCAGGTAGTTGGCAGAATTCAGCTGCTTGCAGTTGTAGGACTGAGGCCCTCAACTCCACAGGCCAGTCACAACATGGCTGCTTGCTCCTTCAGAGCCAGCAGGAGAGAGTCACTCTTTTAAGGCTTTAATCTGATTAAATCAGGCCCACCCAGGATAATCTCACTTTTTATCAACTCAAAATCAACTGATTTGTGAAAAATCCCCTCACCCTTGTAATATAAAGTAACCTAATCACAGAAGGTCAGTGAAAAAGAGGAAGACCATCAATGAGATGGATTGACACAGTGGCTGCAACAATGGGCTCAAACAACAACTATGAGGATGGAACGGGACTGGGTTGTGTTTCTGTTGTACATATAGGGTCACCATGAGTCGGAACCGATTGACAGCTCCCAACAACAACAACAATCACAGGCACGGGGGCATTGGTGGTTCAGAAGTCTCACCTTCCATGTGGTAGACCCAGGTCTGATTCCCAGCCAATGCCCCTCATGTGCAGCCACCACCTGTCTGTCAGTGGAGGCATGGATGTTGCTATGATGCTGAACAGGTTTCAGCAGAGTTTCCAGACTGAGATAGACTAGGAAGAAAGGCCTAGAGATCTACTTCTGAAAATCAGTCAATGAAAACCCTATGGACCACAATGGTCTGATCCTCAACCAATCATGGGGAAGGTACAAGACCAGGCAGAATTTCATTCTGTTGTTGCCATGAGTTGGGGGCAGACTCAATGGCAGCTAACAACAACAATCACAGGCATAACAGCAGCAGACAGAGATCATGGGAACTGGTTTAGAACTCTACCTACCACACCAGGTCCCCAGTGTTGAAACAGAAAACTAGAGCTGTATCCCTTTCCCATCTCCTGCCATCTCATGTTCACTTTCAGACAGACAGTTCTCCTTCAGAATATGTCCTCCCTGTGGAGCCCAGGTCATCTCTTCCTTGTCCTCAGTCTGGGCACTGGGAGGCCTTTGCTCCTTCACCCTAAGCCTGGTCTGAAGTCACCTCTCAGCCTTGTTACCTCCTTCCTGAGATGGTCCTTCTACTCCCTTTTGCCCAAGGCTAACTCCACACCCTCATTCCCAGAAGCCTCTTACCTCTGTCCCTCTGCAGCTGGATAATATGTGCAATAAGCAAAGGCTTATTCAATTATGAGCAAATGCAGCGGTGGATGGTGGATAAGAGAGAACTCAACCCCTTTTCAATAAAGGGAGTCCACAGGGGCCATGAACTCCATAATAAACCAATGGCTCCCATGCCATCAGCTCTGACAGTAGGTCTGCATTTGCCTCGGGTCATCTTAAGGCATTTGTGGTGAGGAACTCTGTCTGAGCTGTAACTATCATGTCTTAAACCATCAGGATGACAGATTGTGGAGACTATTAAGAATAGAGAGAGGTAAACAGACTGAAATGAATTGTGAGGTTTCTGGTTATTGATCATCTTAGAGCAGGAAGAGACATTAGAGATTATCAAGAGCAGTGTCACCCAATAGACCTTTCTTTGATGATGAAAATGTTCTATAAAGTGCACAGAAGTCCAATATGGTAACCACATGTGGTTACTGAGCATACGAAACGTGGCTGATAGAACTAAGGAACTGAATTTTTAATTTTATTTAATTTTAATGAATTTGTATTTAAATAGCTGCATGTTGCTAGTGGCTACAATACTGAGCAGCACAGTTCTAGATTTATCCATGAGGATATGAGAGACCTTAGGTAATACGTCTGTCTCCATGTCATCCATATTTACAAATAATAATTTGCCTCATTAAGACAAATATTTTATGAAGGCTGCTCGATTTATGCCATTTCTTTTCTTGCTTTTACCAAGAAGAGTCAATATTTTCTAGGAATTATGAAATTGGATTAAAATACGTTTCTGATTCTCTGACTGAGGTCACTGGCTCTAGAATGTAAGATGGCCTAATGTGGCATTGCCATATTAACCAACTGGGAGATCCCTTTCAAGAAGAATAGAGAGAGACAAACCCCTGACAGAACCTTGTAATCTAGGGGGCCCTGTATGGTGATGAGTTGGCTCTGCCCACTGATGGTGCTTCAGTAAAACTAGTCACGATTTGATTCTAGTTTGCTCACAGCAACCACTGACAGGGAGTCGCTTCGTATTTCTACACCTCATAGTATGTCACAGAGAGCTTCGCAAAAGGGTCCCCACTTGTTTTTTTGTTTTTTAATGTAATTTTATTTTATTTAAGCATATTTACCAGATAATACATTCATTTGGTTCAAAATTCAAAATGCACAAAATGATATACAATGAAAATTGTTATCCAACCCATGTCCCAGCCACTCAGTTTCTTTCCATGGGGTCAATGTTACACTCTTCTCATGTATCCAGAGACATTTAATGCATATACAATGAAACAAGTACATATTTTCTCTCTCTTTTAACACAAATGGTAACATTTGGAAAATACTGCTTTACAGGTGTACAATATTATACCGTGGGGTTGGGGTGTGGGGGAAGGCAAGCTATGGCCCACATGCCAAATCTTGCCTGCCGCCTGTTTTTGCAAATAGTCTTTTTTAAAAAATAATGTTTTACTGTGTTTTTGTTAAAGGTTTATACAGTAATTTAGGCTCCCATTCAACAATTTCTACACAAGTTGTTCAGTGACATTGGTTACGTTTTTCACAATAAGTGAACATTCTCATTATTTCTGTTCTGGTTGTTCTATTTCCATCAATCTAGTTTACCTGCCCCCTTCCATTCTCATCTTCTATAACAATGATTGACCATTTGGTCTCATACAGGTGATTTTTTTTAAAGGAGCACAGTTTTTTGGTTATATTCATTATTTTTTGATCCAGTTTGTTATTTAGCTACAAGGAGACCTCAGGGGTTAGTTTTGGTTCAATGCTTGAAGGGTATCTCAGGGTAATAGTCTCAGGGAGTCCTCCAGTCTCAGCCAGTCCAATAGGTCTGTTTTTGTGTTGTAGTTTGTTTTAGGAAAAAGTTCTGTTCCTCGTTTTTCTCCCATTGCAAATAAAGTTTTATTGGAACCCAGATATGCTCATTTATTTATGTATTGCCCATGGCTGTGTTCACACTACACAGCAGAGTTGAGTAGTTATAAGAGACTGTATGGCCGGCAAAGTCTAAAATACTGACTCCATACAGAAAAGTTCCCAACCCCTGTTCTACCAAATGGATGTGCCAGAATTTATTTAACTGGTGTCCTGCTGATAAACATTTAGGTGGCTTCCAATCTTTTGCTGTTACAAGCAAGATTTTAAGGGCTAACTTTGTATATCTCCCATTTTCAAACATGGAAGTGTATCTATCTGTAGAACAAATTCCTAAACATGGAATTGCTAGATCAAAAACTGTGCATTGGTAATTTTGATAAATATTGCTAAAATGCCCTCTATAAAGGTTGTAACAATTTTCACTCCCACTAGAAATAGTTGAGAATACTCATTTCCCCACGTTCTCACCAATACTGTGAGTTCTCACACTTTGTGATCTTTGCCAATATTATAGATTTAAACGTGGTTTTTTAGTGTAGTTTTATTTTGCCTTTCTCATATTATGAGGTAGATAGAACATCTTTTTACGTGTTGGATTTCATATGTATTTTGTTTTTTGTGTACTATCAGGTCTTATCTTTTGCCTACTTTTTATTGGGTTTCGTACTCTTTGTTATTGGTTTATAGTGGCTCTTTGTATATTAGGGAAATTAGTCCTCTCTCTGTGATATGAGTTGTAAATATATTATGAGTTTGTTACTTGTCTTTTTATTCGATTTGTGGTAGTTCCAGCCAGCTTTCAAAAAATATTGTTAGCCAATAAGGAAGGGTTCTTATAGGACCCATTTAGGCCAGTATATGGTTTCTGTAGTTTATGCCACAATAAGATATCCCGGTTGGTAGGACAGGGGACAAAGTGTGTGTGGGTTGGGGGCTAGGGGGGCAATCAGAGTAGTATTTAAAAGGAAAATTTAAAAGTCTGTTTCACTGAGGTAAGTCCTGCCTATTCTTTGCTTGTTCTTTACCCTACCCAAGGCAAATATATACATGCTAGAAGGCACTCTTGGGCCCTCATCTTCTATAGTGTGTTTTCAAACCCACAACTGGTTGAATACCAATATCTAAGTGACTATCTATTTAGGGGATACCTAACATTGCAGTCTCCTCCTTATACCTTCTATGAAGAAATCTCCACTCACTTATTCATTCAAAATCCATTCATCAAATATAAACCAGGTATTAGGCCCTGCACTTGGTACTGCAGACACAAGGTCCCTAGCCTCAAAGAACGCACATCCCCGCCCACCTGCTTCTACTGCTCTCAAAGCTTATCTTAGATATTTTTAATAGTAGCTCTTTCCCATAAAAAGTGTGGGGGTCCCATTTCTAAAATATGAGATTTGCAAAAATGAAACCACCCAAATACCTGAGAAATTAAGTTAGTGCTGTTCATATGCAACACTTGGTAGTCTTCTAGAAGAGGATAAAGCAGAAGAGTCCCTTCTTTTTAGGAAGGAGACAATCTCAATGAACGAGAACAAAAATCCTACAATTTAGACTTCTGCAACAATTACTTGGAGGAAAATATTTTTTTCTCTTCAGAATTAGACTCACTGCTGAGTCTCATCTTGTGCTTGTATCAACAGGCTGTGCTTACTTACGACCAAGGAGGCAGCAAGTCCACAAAGCCTTTGGCTCTTCTGTGTTTCCTTTAGTAACTTTGACAGAGGCTGGGAATTGGTCCTTGTTAACTTCACTAGGGGGAGAATCATCTGCATCAACAGCCAAAGGCTGATTCTTATGAAGTGGAGGTCAAACATACCTCACCCTCCAACCTTTTTACCAATTCAGACACCAGCCATTCCTCCCATGGCACTCTCTGCATTCAATAATTCATTGCAATGGCCACACAGAATTCACAGACAATGCTCACAATTATGGGGTTTATTAAGAAAGTAAGAGGTTATAATTCCGGATCAGGAATGATTCAGGATACAGTTCTTCAGTCAGGACAGCTTTTCGGCTGTGCCCGCAGGCAGGCCTCTCCCTCAGCCAGAGTCCCTGGGCCCCTGGGCCTGGCCTCTGCCCTGCTCAGGCAAGTGTTACAAAGCTCTTTAGCTCTGCTGATAACCACCCAGAGGCACCGCACTCCACCGGGAACTCTCCTGCCTGAAGGCATTCAGCTGTCTCGCTCAGTGGGTCAGCAAGCCTAGCTCTGCTAACAAGTGCCCAGAGGCACCCCACTCCACCTTGAAGCCTCCTGCCCAAAGGCTCTCGGCTCTCTTGCTGCATGGGTCAGCACACCCACTGTAACTGTCTTGCTCCGTGAGCTGGGAAGTCCAGTGCCCCATCTTGCACATGGTTCTATTGCCGTTGTTTCTCTGCCACTGTTTCTCGCTGTACTACACTGTCCCCAGTGTTACAGCTCTCTCTGTCTCTGTCTCCTGTGTCTAGGAGGTTCTCAGTGCAGGGACCCTGGGCCCAAAGAATGTGCTCCACTCTCGGCTCTTCTTTCTTGATGATAGTAAGGTCCTCCCTCTGCTCTGGGATTGGTTCTCTGTTAAGCCTAGCAGGATGAAAAACTGACCAATCCCTTCATTAGGGTTCCATACACCTTATTTGCATGGTCCCATCCCACAGGAGTTCCATGAACCTTATTGCACAGTCCCACCCAATCACTGGGTAGGAGTTACAAAACTATGCATGGCTAAAAGAGCCATATTAAGTAATTCACTGCACCGCAGTCATACACCCATCCAAGACCACCTTCACAAGGGCCAAGCAATCCTTGCATAAATTCAAGGAGAAACTTGGCTTAGCCAAGCCAGGCGAGCTACTTTGCCAATGCTGACATTTCACTAAGTGAGACATGCACTTCTTTTTAATTTCCACTCAGAAGAGCCCACATCACTGGGGAAGACTGAATGGCATCCAGCCTTCTCCCAAATAAATCCTACAACTGGCTAGGGTAGTCAGGGGTGTGTATCTGCCTGTCAAAAGCTATCCTTTATAACATTTATAGGACACTGCATGACTGCCAAGTGACTAACAATCAGTATAATAATGATAGCTAATCCTTCTAATGAAAAGGAGATTTGACTTAATTCCATTCCTGGTAGATCCTCCTCTTCTTCCCCGTTCCCCTAGCACCTACCTGGCACACGTTGTAGAACTTGTTTGTTGAATGTATTCTAAGTGTAAAAAGCCACATTAGGTCTTCCAGGGAATACAGAGGTGAGTAAAAATTGTCCTTGCACACAAGGTATCTACAATCTAATACAGACATTGGTTGGGGTGGGGGCGTGGGGCAAGGACTCGATAACAGTAACCAGTTGTTGTCAAGTTGATTCCAACTCATGGCGACCCCATGTGTACAGAGCAGAACTGCTCCATAGGGTTTTCAAGGCTGTGACCTTTTAGAAGCAGATCACCAGGCCTTCTTTCTGAAGTCCTCTGGGTGGGTTTGAACTGCCGGACTTTTGGTTAGTAGTTGAGCGTTTAGCTGTTTATGTCACCCAGGGACTCCTAAGGACTGGGTAACCCATTGCCGTCGAGTCGGTTGCAACTCATAATGACTCTATAGGACAGAGTAGAACTGCCCCATAGGGTTCCCAAGTCTGTAAATCTCTACGGAAGCAGATTGCCACATCTTTCGCCCATGGAACAGTGGTGGATTTGAACCTCCAACCTTTTGGTTAGCAGCCGAGTGCTTAACCACTGTGCCACCAGGACTCCTTAAGGACTGGATGTTGTTGTTGTCATTAAGTACCATCGAGTCGGTTCTGACTCATAGCGACACTATGTACAACACAATGAAACACTGCCCGGTCCTGCGCCATCCTCACAATTGTTGTAATGCTTACGCCCATTGTTGCAGCCACTGTGTCAATACATCTCATTTAGGGTCTTCCTCTTTTTCACTGACCCTCTACTTTAGCAAGCATGATGTCCTTTTCCAGGGACTGATCCCTCCTGACAACATGTCCAAACTATGTGAGATGCAGTCTCGCCATCTTTGCTTCTAAGGAGCATTCTGGTTGTACTTCTTCAAGACAGATTTATTCATTCTTTTGGTAGTCCATGGTATATTCAATATTATTCTCCAATACCACAACAAATTGTGGTGTTGGAGAAGGACTGCAAAGAGAGACCCAAATCACTCTTCTACAAGGCAGAATGTGATATGCCATGAAAGCGATGCCAACAAAGCATTTATTGAGCATTTACCAAGTGCCAGGATGCTTTTCTAAACTCTTGACATGTTATGTTCTCATTTAATCTTCCCAACATGAGATGGGTATTGTAATTTTATCCATTTTACAGAGGAGGAAACCAAGGCACAAAGAGGTTAGGTAACTTGCCCAAGATCACCGTTAGAAAGTGGCAGAGCTGGGAATCAAACCACACATCCTGACTCCAAAGCCAACACTCTTAACCACTAGGCTGAACTGGGCAGATCACACGGGCGGAGGGACCTTGATTCATTTTCTTTTTTAAGAATAAGAAAGTGACATCTTGTGGAACGTGAGGTTGGGAAGACCTTTGTGTCAAGGGGCTGAAGGCTACAGCCAGCTTCTGACCAGATCTTTTCAAACCAAGATTCTATGGGATCAGAGTTAAGATTGCTCTAGGATACAGGACTGGGAATCCTTGAATCCCCTTTCTTGTCCCAAGGGATCCTTGCTTTCCCTTTTTTCATGATAGTGAACATAATGACATAAGTGTGATGCTGAGAACTGAATAGTGCTTATGAGCCTAGGTGGTTAGCTGTACTCTGAGGCAGAATAATGCTCTTACAAACCTGTTATTCACCAGTTGCAAAAATCAGAGAACTCAAGTGACTTGCTCAACAGCAACGGCTCAGAGAAAGGCAAAATATACGCTACAACCCCTCAGCGCTAATCCTGGATACATGTCCCGCTAAGAGCATATTCACTATTTCTCAGGTCATAGGAGCACGGTTGCTCTCCACTCTCTGCTTTCCCCTAAACTCTTTCCTCTCACATTACAAAGAGGCATTTCTTCCAATTCCAGGTCTTCGGCCGAGGGTGTATTTAGGAATGGCAGTGCTAATCAGCAAAGTGGGTTGGGTTTGGAGATGGCTCTTTTTCCCCTTTATCTTCCCCCATTTATATTTCTAATAGTCAGACTCTCAAATACTTAATTCTGACTTATATAAAATCACTCTGCTTTCCTTCCCTTACATCTATCCTTCACATGCAAAATAACATGCAAATTTAATATAACTTTTTTTCAAAATTTGAAAATCTTTACTACATTTCAAAATGTCAACATGCTCTCCTGCCCCAGAAATACAGATGGAGTATAAACATGGACAACTCAGCTCCTGTGCAGTAGAGCTAAGGTTTCAAACTGGTTTGAAAGCCTGAGGACCAATATATTTGAATCGCATTACATATCCTGGCAACCACATTGGACAACGAAACACAGCCTTACCTACCTATCCTCAGGGCTTATCATCACAAACCCACTATTTGGTTTGTGAGGAGAAAGCTGGAGACACTGGGTTGAAATGGAAGCAGAAGTAGAGATATTACAATAACTAGAGAGCATAAGTCAGAAAAGCCATTGGAGAAGAACATGTAATACTTTTAGGTGGGTTAAAATGATTAACTATCCCAAGATGAAGGCCATGTATCACTTGCGTTAAGATGGTTTTAGGAGTTATGGGACATGATAATAAATGACATTGAAACTCACTGTGATCAGGTTACTTTCTTTTTCTCTTTCACTCTTGATTAAACAAGAAGAAAGTTTCTGTTTGGTGCTGGTAGGTCTTTAACACCTCTCTTATACTTGTTAATCTTACCTTCCAACAGAGGAAAAGCAGGCCTCAGGACTCAGCAACTTGGCAGGCAACAGTTGCTAGAATTTATTTAATAACATTGATTTATTTTAATTTTACTAATTTTTCAGTTATTTTCTATCAATGGCAAGTGACACTGGTTTTCCACTTTCCTTAGTGATTTAGAACTTTGCCTAAGCCTCACCTAAGAGCTGGAAATGCAGATTCTTGGGCCCCGTTCATGATCTCCTGAATCGGCATCTGCATTTTAACAAGATCCCCAGATGCTAGTGATGCACACTAAAATATGAGAACTAACCTACAGTTTCCATTTTAAACACATTTACTTACATAGAAAAAGTTAACGTAATTGAAGCAACATAATATGAATTAACACTCAGATATGTGAAATACCATGTTGGTAATCCAGGATGTTTGGGAATCACTTGGGTACAGCATTTCGCTAATGAAACTAAGACCTGGGGTTTCATCCCTCCAGAGACCAGTACGTACCACTGAATATAAGCACTTACTGTCTGGGTTGAGGGGAGGGATGAATCATGTAAGGGACTGTGATTACAATTTTGACCAGTAGTTTAAATCAGACCAGTTGACCAGGGCTTTGAAAGTTGCTCTCCATGAGACTTGGCTTCCACACATCCCCTGGCTCTTACCCATCCTGTGCTGGTAAATGCTTCACAACTGGCCCTCTGGGGGGAAATATATGCACAGGTATCTATGTGCCGGTAAAATTCACAATACCACTTAAATGTAACATTAAAATTGCTATTGATGGTCTCTTTATATACTTTTAGAAATAACATTTTTAAGCGAAAACGCTGACTTTGCTTTTCCATTTACACCTAAAACTTCAGTGTGACATGCTATTTCTTGCAAAATCCACTATCAGTTTTTATAACTTGGTGGTGCAACAGTTAAACACTCGGCTTCTAACCAAAAGGTTAGAGGTTCAAACCCACCCAGTGGCTCTGCAGGAGAAAGGACCATCAGTTCTACTCTGTCACATGGAGTTGCTATGAAAATAGTTCCAATATGAATTTTGATTGATATTTTTGTTTTCCTTAATGAGTTTGTTCATCAGTGATGCGAGTGCCTTCTTTCCTGAATCAGATAATAGTTCTCAAATACTGGAAGAATATTCTCTCCATTTTTTGTGCTACTCACAATGTAACGACTACAGACATGACATACTTTCACATTTAATCTGCATGATTAACATGTTCCATCACTTTCTTAAGTCTAGACAACCAACAAAATAATAAATCAAGCTCTGATTTATGGTGTTTGCTGATTTGCATATATTTGTATAAATACTCTCACCATGCTTGATTTCAAGCTACCAACTTGACATAAACTCCCAGAGTTGGGAAGAGATAGATGTGCAGTAATATGTGATTATATCTTGTTTCCCCTACACAGATACCATAGATGTAAATAACCTCAATAGCACAGATAATGATCCTTCACCACCACCCAATGTGTATCAGAGTAGAATTGAGCTCCATAGGTTTCAATGGCTTACTTTTCAGAAGTAGACTGCCAGGCCTTTCTTCCAAGGCACCTCTGGGTGGACTTGAACTTCCAACCTTTCAGTTAGCACCTGATGATGTTAACCATTTGCATAAATAACTAGGAGTTTTGAGCATTTATTAACACTGATTTTATATATAACTTATTGAATTGTAAGTTTATATAATTTAATTTTTAATGATGACTGGGTTTAACACAGTAGATCTGCCCATGTTTCACCTGCTCACAAAACTCCCGAAAATTTAACAATCAGCTCATGTGAGCCATTAGGAGCAGGCTCCAGCTCACCACTGCTCCTAACCACTCTGTGTAACTACATTGCCTACTCTATTTGTCTTCCAGGATCCTCCTCTCTTCCCATCCACCCCCCCACCACCACCCACCCACACAGCCCATCTGGCTAGGGCCCCAGTCCCAAAGAGAAAGGAAGAAAACCTGGACTACTGATCACAAGGGAGGCTGGGAAGATAATGAGGATCTCTTAGAGTGATCCACATTAGCTTTGGGGAAAACAATTCCATTTCCAAAGGTCTGAAGTTGATGGATTGGTGGAGGTGACAACACTAAATACGACTGAGAGCACAGCTCTGGGCTCTGCTTCCTTGACTTGAATCCCACTCTGCCTCTCTATAGGCTATATGGCCTTGAGCAAACAACTCACTCTCTCTGTGCCTTAGTTTTCTCATGTAAAAGGAGGATATAATGACACTTGTCTAATCCGGTTGTGAAGATTAAACAAGATAATGAACATAAAGCTGTTAGCAAAGTCTTGGCACAGAGTAAGTGCTTAATGAAAGTAACAGCTTTTACAAACTCATCCATTGGCTCTTACTTTTTACATGTAGAGAATAATATACAGCTAGTATTTGCAGATTCTAAAGCTTTCCATGCACAGCCTAATGGGAGCCTCACAGTGACCCTGAAAGGTAGTCTGTCATCATATTATCATTCTCTGCTTGTGTTGTCTGCATTTTATGGGCATGGACTGAGGCTCTGAAAGGTGAATGGGGACACACAGCCTTTGGCCAACTAGTCAGAGCCCACAGCTTCTGTTAAGGTTATTTTGTCAAGCTCTTTACAGCCTTTGGGGTCCCTGGATGGTACAAAGAATTAACGACCTTGGTTGCTAACTGAAAGGTCAGATGTTTGAGTCCACCCAGAGGCATCTCAGAAGAAAGGCCTGGCAATCTACTTCCCAAAATCAGCCATTGAAAACCCTATGGAGCTGTTATACTCTGATACACATGGGGTCACCGTGAGTCAGAATCAACAACAGCTGTGGTGTCCCTACCCCTTTGGTTTTTTTTTTTTTTTTTTTTTTTTTCACAACCTTTAAGCAGCAAGGGTTGGAAGAACTACTACTGGATATGAGCATCTTGGGATTTCTTACCTAGTTGAATAGATTGGACTATTTTTGCATAATTCTATAAATGAGTATTCAGTATAAGATAAAAATGGTAATTCTAGAAAACCAGTGACCTAGGACAGGAAGCAGGTCTTTTTTTTTTTCACCTCTAGGCCACTGGCTAGGAGTCATCCCATCAGACTGCACTGAAGAAAATGAGCATGACCTTTCCTTTTTCCCCTTCCTCCACAAGGAGAGGAGACAAGACCTCTCCTTCCATGTTATGTGGAGGAATCAGAATCTGCCCCTCTTGCTCTGGGGAAAAAGCTCAAACCACAGACTTTCTCCTCATATTGGCAATTGTGGCCAGACTGGTTTTTACAAGGAAATGAGAGATGATCAGATTGACAGAGATGAACAAGTTAGATAAGTCCTTGTTTGAGGTCAATTTGGCCGCTGTTCATCAAAATTACAATGCATACACTATGACTCAGCAGTTCCACTCCAGGAATTTACCCTACAGAAACACTCCCTTGTATGGAAAATGAGGGATGCATAAGGTTATTCTTTGCATTATTATTGTAAGATAGGGAAAGATGGGAAACAATCAAAGTGTCCATCAGCAGGGGACTTCCAAATAAATTCCAACACAGAGGAGGCAATACTATACAACTTTTAAAAAGAATGCAATAGATCTTTATATACTGATATAGAATAATTTCTAAGATAGATTAAGTGACCAAAGCAAGAGGGAATGATTAAATTTATTTTTATATGCATTAAATACTTCTGGAAGGAGGCATGAGACACTGGAGATAGAAGTGGGTAATTAGGGCACAGGGAGGAAAGGAAACTTTCTACTACATATCCTTTAGGAAATCTTTTGAATATTATTCCATTTGCATGCATTATATGCTTGAAATAAATAAATGTTGTATACAAGTTGGTGAGGGGGCCTGTAGAAAAAGAGGGATTTAAAATCTGACAGATACTTTTCCCCTGAGCTAAAGGCAATGGAATGGTGGTTAGAAAGGGTGGGAGGGAAGGTTGGCTTTAAGCTCTCGACTCATACCTGCTTATACTGAGACCTGACTCTTCGCAGCAACAGGCAGGAGCAGCCCGCATGGCCCAGACCCGTGAAGAGAAGCTGGCCACTGCCCTCAGGGTGGAGTTACACAACACTTCGTGCCAAGTCCAGAGCCTCCAGGCCGAGATGGAATCCTTACAGGCCCTGGTGAGTGGGCCAGGAAGAGTCCTGGCATTTCTGGTGTCAATTTTAACCCTCACCTGTTGGATTCTAGTCACATGGGTCATTGTTTGTGAGGTAACTCGGTTTCCTCATGAGTTTTGCGGCCTAAAATGTCCTTGGACTCCCAAGGATCATCTGATACTGACACACAGCAAGTGTAGTAGACACTTTATCAGGCTGCTGTGAATGTTGGCTGCTAAAGGCCCACAGCTGCCCCTTTCAGCTGCCCTACTTCTCCAGAGAATTGCCCCTGCCAAACAAAAGGCACCTGGCCCAGGAAGTTAGGCCCTGCCTCCAGCCCTCAGACAATGACTGACTGACCCAAAACCAAAACCAAAACCAAACCCATTGCCATGGAGTGGATTTTGACTCACAGTGACCCTATAGGACAGAGTAGAACTGCCCATAGGATTTCCAAGACTGTAATCTTTACGGAAGCAGACTGCCACATCTGTCTCCCACAGAGCAGCTGTTGGGTTAGAACCGCTGACCTTCCGGTCAACAGCTGAGGCATAACCATTGTACCATCAGGGCTCCTTTGACTGACAGAGGTGTTTAAAAGCCCAGCCCACTTGCCTCAAAGTGGAACCAATTCTATGGTATAATTCACACTAGCTCTCCATGGGATCAGGCTGATGCCATACTCCAGCTGAGACACTCAGCCCCTTCCCCTGCCCTACCCTGCTTTCCTCACTTCACCTTTTCCTGAGAGCACTTTCTTTATTAATTACGTGCACCAGAATCCCTGTGTCAGGCTGTGCTTCAGGGAATTCAACCTAAGACACCTAGTAAGCTAAGCTCCTCAGACTCAGTGTGGTTTGCAGGCAGGTGTCTTGCACTATTTACAATAATAATACAGCAATCCACCCTCTGATCTCTGAAATGGACTGAAGTTCTATTAGGGTGTCAGACACAGCTCCTTCTAGATGCCCCTCCTGGGGACCATTTTTACTGACTTTAACCACAAGCTTTGTTAGTGCAAGCAGGAAGGCATGAAGGAGTTGGTCCATGTAACCCTTTGGACCTGAGACTGTCTGGAGTCCAGTGAGGCCAAGTAGCCCCTATTTTGGGACCACACTAGCCTCTTTCATCAGCTTCAAGTCTTAGGGTTTTCAAATACCATAGGTGTTACTCCCTCTCTTCCACCACTCCCCATACACCCTGGTCTCAATTCTGCCACCTAAATAGGCTCCATCACCAAACCGCCAGTCCCATCTCCCACTAAAACCATGGCCTGCATGATGTTAGCTCAAGTATTCATTCTAGATGGTTCCCCTCAGAAACAGCCTTTTCACCCTCTGTTGGCAAAATCATCTTATCATCCCCCAGCTCCCTTCCTTCGCTCATTCTGCAATTTGGTCAGAGTTCTGCGGGGACAGCTCTGCTTGGGCTGGAACATGCAAGGATGGCTTCTTCAATTCACAGGCCTGGTGCCTCAGCTATGCATCTCTCTCTCCCTGCCTGTCTCCCTCTCTCTCCATGTGTCCTCTCCATGTAGCTAGGTTGGACTCCCTCAGAGCATAGTGGTCTTACAGTCACTGGGCTTCTTACGTGGCATCTGGCTTCCCTCAAAGCATGAGCACAGAAAGCTACCAGGCGTCTTAACACCTGGCCTTGAAAGTTTCTGAGCATTACTTACACCACATTCTATCGGTCAAAGCAGTCATAGCACAAGCTCCACTTCAATAGAAGAGAAATAAACTCTACCTTTTGATGGGGCAGGGGCAAGATCACACTGAGGAAGAGGATGTGGGATGGAGGTAATTGTTGTAGCTGCCTATGGAAATGTGATCTGCCACAAGATCATAATAGAATTTACCTTATAAAGTCATTGGAGTGCCTAATTAGATTATGCATGTCAAGCCCTTAGCACAGAGCCTGGCACAGAGTGAGCATTCTGTAAATGGTATCTATGATTATCTGTAATTATCTATGTATCTATGTAAATAGATAATATACAAATCATATCTATAATTATCTCTATATACATATTATATTTATATATAATAACTATAATTGTCATTATAAAATTATTATTATGGCCAATAGTATAGTAACCCCAAGTTGGCCTCATCAGCCACCTGGTCACCTCACTTAAAATCCAGGAAACCTGGTCCTGTTGGAACAAAAACAACAAAAATTCACACCACACTTCAAAGAGATGGAAAAACTTTATATGGAAAGGGAAGAAGCCCCTAATAAGTAAAGCACTACTGAAGAAGAAGAATAAAGTTGGAGGACCCACACTACCTGACTTCAGAACCTACTATACAGCTACAGTAGTCAAAACAGCCTGGTACTGGTACAAC
>NW_004444020.1:3941012-3952420 GCF_000243295.1 Trichechus manatus latirostris
GTTAACCAATGTCATAAAACAACATGTGTACTACTGTTTCATGAGAAACTATTTGTTCTGTAAGCCTTCACCTGAAGTACAATAAAGTATAAAAATATATATATAGAGAGAGAGAATAAAGGACTATGGAATCAACTAAAAAAAAAAAAAAAAATCACACCACAATCAGAAGACTTAGGAGTAGTGGCATTATGACTGTGCTTGGGGCTCAGGATTGGCTGCTCTGGTCCCTGGGCCTGGCAGCCGAGTTTAGGAGCCCAGACGGAGCCAGAAGAGGTAACAAACCCTGCTACAGCTTTCATATACAGCAGAGTTCATCCAGCCATCCCTGTTCTCCTCAGTCAGAACAACCTGTGCGCACACAGGCCCCCACAGCTTATATAAGCCCCAGACAGCCGAGCTGGCAAGACTTTCAGCCCCCTTTGGCAACAAGACGCTGTTTATATTGGCAGCCAGGCACAAATAATGGTGATTGAGGCCTACTGAGTTCTGTGTTCAGTCAGCTCAAATCAGGAATGTAATTTGAGGCCAGAAATCACAGAAGGTCACTATTTTACTTTCTGAAGGGTTTAGCAATTCAAGAAGTCCCTTCAAATCTCCAGAGATCTGGGGAATAGGTGTGCCTCTGTGATCTCAGTTTGTTTGCTGGCACTATCTGTGTCTTTAATGGGCCAGGGCTGGAAGATCTTCAGCAGTGGCCTGATCATACTCAAACTCAAGCATCTCTCTGAAAACCAGGCCTCCCTTCTTTCTGCCCAAACATCAGGGACTTAGGTGGGGAAGCTGGACTTTGATTCTGAGGATGGGAAAAAAGAAAGCTAGGCCCTCTGATAGGGGCTCCCATGAACCTCCCTTGGGCAGTGGGTCCTAAGTCATCAAGAGGAAACTCTAGGCCACCAGGAACAGTCACCTAGAACATGGAACAAAAACTGTAGATGGTCAAGCCAACCAGGATTCTGTGAAAGGTCTTTCCAAATCACAGGTGTTACAAGGGTCTGACATCAACAACCACTCACAAACCAAGAAATGTCCTGAGAAACAAAGGGAGAAAACCCAGAGAGGTTGGAACAAATGATTTTCAAAGTCTATGTGGCCATTTCTGCATCCTCACTGCCACAGAGGGATTTTCAGATCCCACCAGTCAAGTAATAGCCCTAATCCAGATACTGACCTGGATTTTCATTCTACTGATCACATTTGTCTCCTGTAAATGTACCAAGGATGGGAATCTGACTCAACATCCTTATATCCTATGGAATTGAAGAAGATTTAAATAATATGTTTACCCCCTGCTTAACAGCAGCCAAGACACAAGATGGTATCATGGCCAAGAATCTTCCACATGTATACATTGGCCACAGTGGTCAAAAGGGTCTGAGAAGTCTCCTGGGCAGTGCAGTAAAGAAACTTGTTTCATCAAGATTTGACTCACTCCAATTTAGAAGGATATGTATTTGTTTCTTATTTGTTACATAAAAAAGCCAGCTGCTAAATTATAGGTGTACCATAATTATAATGATTAAAAACTGTTAAACACAGGTACATGGTGAAAAAAATACTAAGATACAAACAATGGTAGTTAGATTATTATTTAATATTCTATATTTTCAACAGTTTCTGTAAAGTGGTAATATTACTTTTAGAAAAGAAAGTTTTTAAAGTTTAGTGTTTTTTTTTTTCTTTAAACTTTAACTTAAAGAAAAAAGTTTTTTAAAGATAAAAAATAAATCAGCCCTGCAGTTTGCAGGGCATGGTATATGGGAAGATGCAAAGAAAAGTAAGACACTAAGAGATTCCCAGTCTAGTGGGGAGATAGGTAGGGCAGTAAGTGTAATCATAATATATGTGCTGTCATTCGGTACAACCTGCATGCACCAAGCCCCTACTCTGTGCCAGGCCCTGTCTTGTGCACTGGGGTTGAGACTTGGTCCCTTCCCTCAAGGAGCTCATCATCTGGAGGAGGAGACACATCCCTAAACAAACTCTGTCCACTGTGAGAAGTTCAAGGGCATTGTATGTACTTGCAGAGCCACAGAAACCCAGAGAAGGGGCTGGCAGGGGTAAGGGCAGGGGAATGTCAAGAAGGGTTGCCTGGAGGAGGTGACCCCTGAGTTTGGCCTTAGAGATCAGTAGCAGTGAGCCAGATGAGGATGCCGGAAGGGACAGAAGAAGATGGTGCAGATGTGAGGAACAGCATGGACCCAATGAGCTCAAAGACTAGAAGTGCTGACACTACTGTGAGGTGGGGAGTGAAGATGGAAAGATACTGGGGCCAGTCGTGGGTACCATATTAGGGACCCCGGGGAGCTACTGTTGGGGTCTAAGGGGAGAAGATACAAGCCCAGACTTGGACTTTTGGCAGAGCACTGCGGCTGCTCCGTGGAGAATGCAGCAGCAGGAGGAGACTAGAAGCAGGGAGATAAGTTAGGAGGCCACTGCGTTTACCCAGGTGAGAGAGAACAAGTGTTCAATCCCAGGCCATGGTGGTTGGAGAGGCGAGGAGGGAGAGAGTGTGGAAACATCTCAGAATATACACGGATGAATATACAGTGATGATAGCATCTGGGAGGGAAGGAAGGGCAGAGGTCAGGGACAGTTCTGTCCCCAAGTTCTAGCTCAAATGAGTTTTCCAGCTGAAGCACAGACTAGGAAGGGCCAGCAGGTTCAGAAGAAAGCCAGTGACCCCATTTTGGATGTCTCTGAGGTGTCCATGGACTGTCCAGTAAGAAGTTCAGTAGCAGATCCACCGTTTGGGGGAAAGATCTGTACCAGAGGAGTCACTGGCATAGATTCAACCATTAAAGTCATGAGTGTGGCAGGGGCCGAGTCAGGCCCAGTGAGAAGCAGGCTCAGCATGGGCCCATGATATGGGATGTGGGAAACCCCACAGTGAAGGGGCAGCAGAGAAAGAGGAACTAGCAAAGATGTGCTATTAAAACACTAAAAAAAAATTAGGCAACACAATAGAAGGTCCCGATTAGAGTGGGGGGAAAAATGTAGAACAAAATTCAAATTCATAAAAAGGACTAGATTTATTTGTTTGAGAGAGACTGGAGGAATCTCGGAGACTACAGCCCTTGGACACACTTCTTACTTGGAAGTGAAGCCATTTCCTGAGATCATCTTTCAGGCATATAAACAAACAATAACGCACGTGAGGAAAATGCTCCTTAGAATAATCATCTACATGAGACCAAAATGATAACATCTGCCCAAAAGCAAAGATGAGAAGGCAGGAAGGGGCAGGAAAACTGGAAGAAGGGACATGAGGAACTCAGGGTGGTAATGGGGAGAGTGCTGATGCATTGCGGAGAGCGCAACCAATGTCATGGAACAATTTGTGTAAAAACCATTGAATGCGAAACTGATTTGCTCTGTAAACCTTCACTTAAAACACAATAAGAAGAAGAAGAACTGCGTGAGTTTATAAAGGCCAGAGATATTCATTCCAACAGTGGTGCCCTGGGAGGAGCGCCCTAGGCAACAGCGGGTTAACTGGATGATGAGTGAGACTTCCGCAGTGCAGAGGGGAAGGGCCCCCAGGGGAATGGGGGTGTGTGTGTGAAGAAACCAGGGGCAAAAAGGCCCAGAGGCAGTCTCAGAGAGACTTCTTTGAAGAAACACGTGCAAATTGCCTCTCTTTCACTCTCTCTCTGCCTCTCGCCCCTCTCTCCTTTCCTTTCCTCCCCACCCCACCTCCCATCACAAAGATCACTGAATCAGACTAAACCAGAGTCTGGCCTCCCAAGGAGAATTCATTATTTCCCCCACCAAGCCGCCTAAGATTGGCCCCCGTCAGCACGCAAAACTGGCAGGGTCGCTGTGCTGGGAGAAACGGCAGCGACCAGGCCAGAGCCATACGCTCCCGCTGCGCTGCACGCCTCCCTCGTCAGGGCCGGTCCTGCCTCCCGTGGGTTTACCCGTATTCGCTCTTTTGTAGAAACGAGGCCTGGAGAACACCCTGCACGATGCCAAGCACTGGCATGACATCGAGCTCCAGAACCTGGGCGCCGTGGTGGGCAGGCTGGAGGCGGAGCTCAGGGAGATCCACGCGGAGGCGGAGCAGCAGCGGGAGGAGCGCGAGCATCTGCTGGAGCACAAATGCCAGCTGCAGAAGGAGCTGGCGGCCTACCATGCCCTGCTAGACAGGGAGGAGGGCCGGTAGTGTGCTTTCTTCTTTAATTATACAAGGAATATATACTTGTGGTTTTAAAAATACTTTTTCAAACTCTATAGAAGCATATAAGGAGTGCCTGGCTGGCCAGCAAATGGTTAAGTACCCCAGCAGAAAGGTTGGCTGTTTGAACCCACCCAGAGGCATCTTGGAAGAAAGGCCTGGTGACTTGCTTCCAAAAGGTCACAGCCATGAAAACCCTATGGAACACAGTTCTATGCTACATTCGTGAGGCCACATGAGTCGGAATTGACTCTGTGGCAACTGGTTTGTTTGTTTGTTTCAATAGAAGCAATTAAGGTAAAAGGAGAAATCACCCCAATCTCCTTTCACACATACACACAAACATACACATGCCCACAATCTAGCTGTGTCTGCCCAGAATTTTTCAATTCTCGTACAAATATAATCACAAACACACATATACACACATAGGATCTGTTAGAAATGTTTGCAGCTGCATATAACAGAACCTAGTTAATGGAGCTATAAACCAGTGCTCCTAAAACTTTACTATGCACCCAAATCACCTGGACTTCATTTTCAAAATGCAGAATCTGCTTTAGTAGGTCTGGGGTGGGGCCTGAGAGCCTGCATTTCTAACAAGCTCCCAGGTGATGCCCTCTGAGTAGTGAGGGCATAAACCATATTTATTAAGAGTCCCAGGAGTAAGTGGTCTAAACCTGTTGCCATCGAGTTGATTCTAACTCATAGCAACCCTGTAGGACAGAGTAGAACTGCCCCATAGAGTTTCCAAGGATTGGCTGGTGGATTGGAACTGCGGACCTTTTGGTAAGCAGCTGAGCTATTAACCACCGACCCACCAGGGCTCCAAGTGGTCTAGGGCAGCTCAATGATTTCACTAAGGATCTTAGCTCTTTTTATCTTTCTGATTTGCCACCCCTGGTATATTGGCTTTTTGTCTTCATTTTGGCACCCCATGGTTACCAAATGCCAGCCACCGCTCGAGATATGACATCCTCATTCATGGCAAGTAGAGGAAAGAGGCTTCAGCAAAAGAGCTTTTTCCCGAGGAGCTCTCTCCTTTTAGCAGTGAAGGAAAAACTTTTTCAGAAGCCCTCCACAGGGCTTTCTTTGTATCTCATTGACCAGAACCTGGTCACAGGACCACGCCTACCAGCAAGGGAGGCTAGGGAAAGCAACAGCTTGGCTTTCCCAGCCTCTGTAGTGGGGCAGGCAAGGAGTTGGTGAGTGGCAGCTGGGTTGGCCACCGCAGAGGTTCCCACAATCATATACATATAAATGCAGTTTGGGGTTTGTTTCATTTTGCTTTGTTTAATGGGTAAGGATTCCAGGAGCATATGCATCAGCCTTGGGGCTTGACTTCCTTGCCAGCTCTTTCCAGAAATCCACACATTTATTTTTATCCTAGTTCTACATCTTAACATTCCTCCACAGTCCCTTGTATTGCATACATTAAATAAGGAATAGAATATCAATCTGAGAGGTAACTTAGTGATCATAGTCCAGCCCCTCATGATTCAAGAGAGAAGACAGAGGCTCAGAGCAAACGATCTGTCCATGATGACACAGGGAGATGAGGCAGAGCTGGGACGGATCCTGGGTTTACTGGCTGTCTCCACTGCACTGTGTAACATCTCTTTCTTTGTAAGGCCAGAGAGCTATATAGAAGCAACGTAACCTCCTTTCAAATGGAAAATATGTCATCCAGCTCCTTTCCAACTGGCTTTTTATTGGATTGATTTCTGTTAATTATAAAAGCCAGGTGTTCCTAACAAGGCTACGTTTTTCAGATGCCTACAAGCATCTGAATAAATACACAAAGTTATTTCAAACAAACACAGAAAGTAGCATGTTAGGCTGAATTTTCTTCAAGAACGTAAGTACTCCATTGAGTGAGTGCCTGCTATATGCCAGCACAGTCCTAGCTCTTTGCTATCTTCATTTCTTTCCAAAACCCTACCAGGACTGCATCATTATCCCCATTTTACAGACGAGGAAACAAAGCCGTGAGAGCGTAAGTCACTTGCCCAAGATCACACAGTTAATAATCATGGAGCAGGAGTGTGAAACGCAAAACAATCTTGTCCCAAAGGCCAGATTCTTTCCCATGAACCACCTGCCTTTCCTATAATCCTACTGTGATATTAGGGATTTTCCTCATCCATGGCTTCTCTGACTCATACGTGTTTCTTTTCAGCTAATGGAGAAACATTCTCTTTTCACGATGACAGTGCTGCCTTCCTCACCAAATGACCAGTGAAGTTACCTGAGGAGCTTTACCGGGAACTTCAGAGCTTGCCTGATTCCTTCTCTGATTCAGCTTGAGCTAAAAAAAAAAAAAAACTTCCTGGAAGTAGAGAAGGTCCTTCTGCCTTAATTTAAGTAGTCTGTAGTTTGAGCAACCTCCTGTCTCTCTCCAAATAAATGCTCTGCGTGCAGCTTCCAGTGTGCCCACTTTGTTCAACTCACTATGGGATCTAGATGGGTCTTGCGTTCCCTAGCTGGCCTTGGCTGAAGGAGCCATCCCTTACAGGTTTCTTGAAGAGTCCTTGAGTGTGTCGCCATCTGCCTCATCATCCCAGGGTCAGCTGTTCTTGGTTTATTGCCATAAATGTACTGCTTGGGCAAGAGTTGTGCTGGTGGCGTTTTGCCACAATTTGGGGCAAAAACAACTCTCTTGCTGGTGAGTGGTTCAGTGTGGTGCTTTGCTGCATGTACCATAATTACAGGTATCCCCGAGTGTTCAGACCTCCTTAATGTACTCTGCATGGGTATTTATGTACAGACACACACATTTCTCTTGCTATTGGCAAAGCACCTCTCAATCAGTTTAAAGGAGACTTCAGTTTAAGCCCATGACAGTATTAATCAGGTTGTGGTTGCCTACCTCACTGTGCAGCCTCTGAATTTTCTTTCAGGGTCCTTTCCCCAGCCCTCTCAAGGTGGAGGCCAGCCAAATATAGTTCATGCATCTGCCACCTACCCATGCAAGACTCCCCCGCCTTCTGATTAAAACTGAAACCGCCACCTGTGTCCTACCACAGGCTCTCAGTGCCTCTAAAACTGAAAAAAAAAAAAAAAAAGGCCCAGCCTAAATTTCTTAATTCTTCCCTCCAGCTTCTGTCAGTCCACCTGTCACACAGAATTACAGACCAAAATATCCCATCTGAGTCTTTGTCCTCATGAGCTGCTAATCCAGACAGGGAGGGTGTAAGCAATAGGGGCACATTCCAGGACCCGCACACCTGGGCACCCTAATAGCCAAGTCTGACACAAAGTAAAGAAACCTTTTTTGCCCTTAAGAAAGCCTAAAAGAGAAGCAAGGCAAGAAATGGGTCTGCTGGTTGAAATTACTCCAAATGGTTTTCCTTTGTTGGCCTGCAGGATCAAAGAAATTGTATTAGTAAGTCATATGGACAGAGCAGCTATTTACAGTTTGCATGACACCTTTACATAATTCAGTTTGTTGTCTGAGGCATGGAAATAAGCAAGACACCACCTCTTGCTGCATTCAGAGAAGGCACCAATCTCTTCCATGGCGGCACACAACAGGGCTGCCTATAATTGAACCACCTGAGAACAAGTGCTTCGTGAGAAGTCAGGGTGTGTGGCTGGTCTGGCTATGTGGGATGATCCATACACTGAGGTTTGCTTCTCTTCTTTCTTGTTACTATTAATTTTTTGCCCTACAGCCAAGACCTAATTGAAACACAGCAGGTGGCTTGAAAGGTGAGTGTAGCCAAAAGTCAGCCATCAAAAGGAGGTACTTCTGTGTCTACATGGCAATGCATTTTCCAGAACCTAGAAGCCACTTCAGCCACTGGAACAAGGGAGAATGGATTGGTACAGGCTCCTGAGTTTCCACCAGATGGCAGGCTGTGCAGGGCTGCTCACCCTCAGTTTCCTCTGTGCTGTGATCTCAGAGCAGCTGCTGTAAATCATGAAATGAATTGTCCTTTGGCAAGGAGAGCCAAGCAAACTGGTGCTTTAGTTCTCAGCACAGTCTTCTTGCTGTTTCTAATGAGGCTTCATTAACAGGTATGAAAAGGCACTGCTGGTCCCTTGACTCTGCCAAGGCCTTATTTAAATTGGGCTTTTTCTCACAACTTCCTGGTACAATTACACTCTGGCACTGGTTCACTGACAGGTGGCAGGGGAGGCTGCTGCTTGTATTGGTGTCATGGACAGAAGCATTTGTTCTGGAGCAGACAATGGAAGAGCTTCTGGTGGACTCATCCTAAAGCATGGTTGAGCTCCATTTCAGGACTAGACAACCCCACTGGTCTCTGGCCTAGCATCTGGAGCCTAGTATGAACTCCCAATGAGATTGCTGGAACATTCATTAACTTCCAGATATTTGGCACCAACGCCCTTAAATTTCACCTTCGTTATCATCTATAAAACTTGTTAGCACCTACTGTTGTCCAGACATTTTATGGATGCTGGGGATACCAACAGGGGCTGATTATCCAATAGGCAAGTGTCTTAGGCTGGGTTCTCTACAGAAGCAAAACCAGTGAAGCAACTATCTATATATATAGAGAGAGAGAGAAAGAGATTTAAATCAAAGAAATGGCTCACACGGTTGTGGAGGCCAGAAAGTCCCAAGTCCATGGGTCAGGCTGGAGGCTTCTCCTGACTCATGTAGCTGCAGGGGCTGGCAAATCCAAGATCCAGACCATGGAGGCTGATGAATACAAAGATCAGCAGGCAAGCTGACAGGTATGCTGCTAGCTCAAATCCCAAGAACCAGAGGTCAGATGTACAGAGGCCAGCTGCAGGATCCAGAGTGAGCAAAAGCCCTACAAACCTTACCAGAAAGTCCACCTATATTGGATGCAGGCTGCATCCCCAGGGAAACTCCCTTTCAACTGATTGGCTACTCACAGCAGATCCTATCATGGAAGTGATCACATTACATCAGATCTCATCATGGAGATGATTACATCATTATATGACTGCCAAACTACATCATAACTTCCAAACCACTGAGAATCATGGCCCAACCAAGTTGACACACAATTTTAACGATCACAGCAAGGTAAGCATGGTGTTTATCTTGTTTACCAGACCATCTGTAGTGAACAATTTCACTGTAGGTTAGTAAGTAAGCACAAGTAAGCCTGTGCTTACCTTGCTTACTTGGTCATCTGCCCCTGTTAGGGATTGTAAATTTGAAAAGAGGTGTTGATTCTCTAGGAAGGTGCCAGCCATATCTAGAAGCAAAATATTTGATGTGGTGAAAAAATGTGCAGTTGTTCACTACAGATGATCTGATAAGCAAGATAAGCACCGTGCTTACCTTGCCTATTAGATAATCTGCTCCTGGATACCAATAAACAGAAGACATAGTTTCTGCCCTCATGAGTTTACAATCTTGTTAGGGAGTCTAGATGTGCATGTAAAAGGATAAATAACGTCATTGGCAAAGCAGGCAGAACAACACATTAGTTTACTCGACCCCTTCATGTAATTCAGTTTGTCATTGAAGAAATGAAAATAAGCATCCAGATCTGATCTCAACTGGTTTTCAGTAAGAAGAATCATCAAGCACCATGCTAGCCTCTGATTATCTCTAAATACCCCACAGATATTCTTTAATGAACCCTTATATCATCTTTTCTTTCACAGGTATGAAGCAGGTTTTTCATTCCCATTTCACAGCTATGTGAACAGAGACCACCTAGAAAGGCTAGCCAACCAGGACCCTAAAGACGGGAGGAACAGGAGAAGGATGAAGCACTTTGATTTCAACCATTCATGCAGAAAAGGCCGCAAGGTTGATCCATAGACAGGATAGATTCTGCTCTACTCTCCAGAGCATACAGAGTTGAGACTTTAAGCTTCAGTTTCTCTTCCCAACATTCTGCCCTCATCAACCACTCAAGCAATGTGTCTATGGTGTTATTGCATCTCCTTCGCTCACAGCCCATCCCTGTCCCTCTCCCTATACTCTCCAACCTGCATGGTTACTCTGGGTCCAACATCTCCAGGCACACACTCACACAGAGACCCACAGACATAAAGCCCATTTAGTAGCTGGAATAGAAAGTGGACAGATGGTGTTGGAATGACTTGGACCACCTTCCCTGCTTTCTGGTCCCCTATTGACCCCACCCTGTCTGTTCTCTCATTCATTTGTCCCACTGGATGGACTTCAGCAACTTTTTGTTCTCAATGCACTATTTGACAGCTTGAACTTCCACTGTTATTATTGCCTTGCATTATCACCATCTGCTATCAGCCTGGGCCAACATGGTGACCACTCCAAGTAGCTGTATTTGAACAGCAACTATGGTATTTTTTCAGTAAGGCATCTGGACCCACTTCAGTTCAGTTCAGCAAGAGTTTATTGACAGTTGTGTGCCTGTGACAGCATCTGAAATATTTGAAGAATGTTTCTTGAAACTTCTTTTTGATTTGAAGAAACCTGAGAGGCACACGTTAAGGGATTTAAAGCAAGGATACATAAAGGAGGGTAAAGGCAATCTTAAGAATACAAATTCCCAATAGAACCTTTCTACAATCATATAATCAATACTTATGTTCATTTGTCCTATTAATGAGTACTGTATATATATCATCAATGTTGGATGTTGTCTTAGTCATCTAGTGCTGCTATAACAGAAATATCACAAGTGTATGGCTTTAACAAAGAGAAGTTTATTCTCTCACAGTCCAGTAGGCTACAAGCATGAGCTGTTATTTTCTTTTAATTTTTTTTTTTTATTGTACTTCAGGTAAAGGCTTACAGAACAAATAGTTTCTCATGAAACTCTAGTACACATGTTTTATGACATTGGTTAACAACCCCACAACATATCAACCCTCTAACTTCTCGACCTTTTTTTCTTTTCGTGAAAATACAAATAGCCAAAGATACACCATTTCAAAAATTTCTACATGCACAGTTCAGTAACATTGACTACGCTCTTCAAATTGTGCTGTTATTCTCACTTAAGATGAAGGCTTACAAAACAAAATAGTTTCTCATTTAACAGTTACTACACATGTTGCACTATGACAATGGTTAACAATCTCACAACACATCAACAATATCCATACTCAACCTTGGGTTCCCATTAACCAGCTTCCTTGCCCCCTTCTGCCTTCTGGCCCTTGTCACTGGACTCCTGTACCTCGTAAGTCTCATTTGATTTTACGGGGCTGTCCACTCCCAGGCTGACCAGTGAACCTCGAAGGTAACTTCACCACTGAACTAAAAGGGGGTCTGGGGGCCATACTCTCG
>NW_004444020.1:3959313-3963466 GCF_000243295.1 Trichechus manatus latirostris
AATCCAAGCAGCCACTGTTTCCCGGTCAAGAGATTGTGGCTGTGGGAAGCAGAGGAGGCCGAGTTGGGGTGAAGAAGTGTGTGTGGGGGGAAGCATACATCGCAAATTACCGGTTGTTTTGTTTCCCGCTGGATGCTCCATGAGGCTGCTTACTCCTACCCCCTGTTTGCTGGTCTCCGATAGGAGTCAAGATGGTGGATTCGTGCTGCGTTAGCTGGTAGGGGACCTCTGCATGAATCTCTCCTCGCTCCGCATTCTCTGTCAGTTTTCTCACTCCGTTTGGTACTTGGCTGAGTTCTTTATCTCTTTATTTGATGTTTTAGGGTTTCAGGATTGTTGTATTTTCCGTTTGGCTTAGTTTTTAGGATCTTTGCTGTGGAGGGATGGCGTGGTGCTTCTGCCTAGAGCGCCATTTTTCTGAGCTGTTGTTTTCGTTGCTGTTGGTGTTTTTTGTCTGTTTGTTTTTAATTTTATTTTTATTGCTGTGTTTTACGTGAAAGTTTACAATTCAACTCTGATACAAAAATTCATACATACATTGTTTTGTGACCCTAGTTGCTCTCCCTATACTGTGACAGCAGAATCTTCCTTTCCACCTCAGATTTCTCGTGCCCATTCATCCAGCTCTTGGACCGGAGCTGCCCATTTAGTCTCATATATCTACTCGATCTAAGAAGCACACTCTTCACCAGTATCATTTTATGTCCCATAGTCCAGTCTAAACTTTGTCTGAAGAGTTGGCCTCAGGAATGGTTTTAGTTTTGGGCTAACAGAGAGTCCAATGGCCATGTCTTCCGGGGTCCCTCCAGTCTCAATCCAACCATGAAGTCTGGTCTTTTTACTAGAATTTGAGTTCTGCACCCCGCTTTTCTCCTGCTCCATCAGGGACTCTCTGTTATGTTCCCTGTCAGGATGTTCACTGTGGTAGCTGAGCACCATCTAGTTCTTCTGGTCTCAGGCTGATGAAGTCTCTGGTTTATGTGTTGGCCATACCTTTTGAGACTGAGGCAGCTTGGCTTCTTGTGTTCCTTGTCTCTTCAGCTTGTGCTTCCTTGTTTCTTGGCCTCTCCACTCCTCGGGGCTCAAGCCCACAGCTGCCATGCTGGGGCAAGTGTTCCAAAGCTCTGTAGCACCTTTGATTAAGTGCCTAGAGGCACCCCACTCTGCCAGTAAGCTTCGTGCACACAGGCATTCAACTCTCTCACTCCATGGGTTGGCTCAAGTGCTGTCTCGCACTGGTCTCCTGGTTCAGCTGCTGCCAGTTCTCTGCTGCTGCTTCTCTGCCACTGCTAGTCCTCTGCCACTGCTGCTTCTCTGCCTCTGCCTCTGCCGTTGCCACTTGTCCATCCATTCACAGTTTCAAAACCACTTCCACATTTTAGGTATCTGTTAGAGCAGCACCCCACTCCTGGTACCAAATTCTGTCTTTGTCATCTAGTGCTGCTATAACAGAAATACCACAAGTGGTTGGCTTTAACAAAGAGAAGTTTATTCTCTCACAGTCCAGTAGGCCACAAGTCCAAATACAGGGTGTCAGCTCCAGGGGAAGGCTTTCTCTGTCAGCTCTGGAGGAAGGTCCTTACCATCAGTCTTCCCTTGGTGTGGGGGCATCTCAGCGCAGGAACCTCAGGTCCAAAGGATGCACTTGGCTCCTGGCACTGCTTTCTTGGTGATATGAGGTCCCTGTGTCTCTCTGCTCGTTTCTCTCTTTTATATCTCAAAAGACATTGGCTTAAGACACTGCCTAATCTTGTAGATCTCATCAGTATAACAGCGCTAATCCATCTTATTACATCATAGTGATAGAGTTTACAACACATAAGGAAATCACATCAGATTACAAAATGGTACACAATCATACAATACTGGGAACCATGACCCAGCCAAGTTGACAGATATTTTGGGGGGACACAATTCAATCCATGACAGATGTCATGGCAGATATGAGGGTATATATAAATCAAGAACCCTTTCTCAGACGTATACTCTGAAAATGCCAGGAAAAAACACCTCAAAACCTAACTGAACAGCATAAATAATAATTAGATTGTTTGTGGGTAGATGAGATCACTGTGGGTTGGATGGTAATTGAAGAACTGGTCTAAAGAGGAGTGGAGGTATGTTATAGGGTATGATTGAGCATGCACAGAGAATGGGATTTGGGTGTTTGTGAAGGGAACTAGGGTGGCATAAAGTTGGAAAAGAAAGTTCAGCATCCAACTTTTTCCCTGACATTCATCTATTTCTGCATTAACTAATGGCTGTTCTCCCTTAAACATCTGTTATCTAAGCTGCTAAAACACACAGCACTGAAATAACCAAGATCTGTATGGGTGTTTTAAGAAATGGCAAAAGAAGATTTGCCTCTTTGTGGCAAATCTAGCATCATATCTAGGATTACCAGGTTTAGCAAATAAAAACATAGACATCTAGTTAAATTTGAATTTCAGATAAACGACAACTTTTTTTTTTTTAGCTTAAGTATGTCCCAGATACTGTTTGGTATATACTTATACTACAAAGTTATCTGGCAACCCCAGTCATACCAGACAGGAACACTCCATACTTCATATTCCGCACATAGTTATCTGACCTCAAGTGTCTAGCATTTCTAGCTGGGGTATCCCAACCCACAGGAAGAGGAAAGGGTAATCCAACCATGTCTTTATCCAGTCTTGATTGGAAACTCAGTCCCCTGACTCAACAACACAACAGGCCCAATCAGACGAAGAAATTAACCTGCTAGTTGAGAGAAGAACTAAAGCAAACTATTTTCTCAGCTGAAGTAACTGGCTTAGTTAGATCACATAGACTGGCCATCTTGCACAAAAGGTCAAGCAGGAATGCGAGTGGATTCCCACATGAAAGTGCTGCGCTGCAGAGCTGACAGAAACCAGTCTCCTCTGACATGGCCTCAAAAGTGCAGAAGATAATTCACACCACAGAGGTCAAGCTCTGAGTGTAATTAAGGGATTGGACACAGAAGCCATGTTGCATCTTAGGAGAAGGGGCTTTCTAAGGAGACAGAGATTTGCAAGATTGGATTGTAAGTAGACTGCAAAGTGGATAGGCAACAAACTACTGAGTTTCTTTGGACTAGTCATAGGTACTTTGTGTTTTATTTTTAAAATATTTTTTCTGCAGCTAAGGTTCTTATGGGAGTCCCTGGGTGGTGCAAACAGTTAATGTGCTTGGCTGCTAACTGAAAGGTTGGAAGTTCAAGCCCACACAGTGGTATCTCGGAAAAAAGACCTGGTGATCTACTTCTGAAAAATCAGTCACTGAAAATCCTACTGAGCCCAGTTCTACTCTGACACACAAGGGGTTATCATGAGTCGGGGGCCAACTCAACAGCACCTAACAACGATAACAAAGTTCTTATTGACGGCTTGGACAGAAAGTAAAACCTGCAAAAGCCGGGACCCGTGTAAGGCGGAAACCTGTCAGAGAAGGAAAACTAAAATATTTCCCACTAAAACGAGCGATAGAAAAGTGGTAAGACTGCTCCCTGTCAAAGGTGGAAAACTTGCGAGACCTGGAAAAACAAGGCAGTCCTGTCGAGTTCCGGCTCTCACAGGTAAGTGAGGTTCACAGTTTTGAACTAAAAAGACTACCTGACAAACCTTACTAAATAAATATTAGATATTTAAGACTTCAGTTGTTGCTAATTCCCTTTATGATAATTAGTAGTGCTGTGGGTGCTTTGAGAGGAAAGCAAAAGGGGAGGGGTCAGAAAATCGATATTGTCTAGTAGTAGGTTTATCGCCTCATTGGTTTAGCTACTGACGGTGACCAAGAGAAAAGAGGCAAGAGAAACACGTGGGGTAATAAACTGTCCTAGGGAAGTGAAATAGTGGTTTTACATACTATTTTGGGAATTCAGACCTAGTGGTTCTCCTAACAAATCAACATTCTGTGTAATGGAAAACTCTCTCCAAGATTAAATCCTCTTTGTCAATAAATATTTATGCAACCCCTGTTATATATCAACACCATATTAGGTGATGAGGATATGGAGATGTACAAATGTAAACCTACTTTTAGATAGTCTAGATCAGCACTGTTCAGTAGAAATAGAATGCAATAAAGGCCTGTGAGCAGCCGTTAAGATACTCTACTGGTCTCACCCCTTCAGGAGCAAGGGAGAATGAAG
>NW_004444020.1:3963815-3966141 GCF_000243295.1 Trichechus manatus latirostris
GGGCACAACAGCCCAGGGGCAAGGACTAGAAGGCAGGAGGGGACAGGAAACCTGGTAATAGGAACCCAAGGTTGAGAAGGGGAGAGTGTTGACATGTCATGGGTTTGTTAACCAATGTCATAAAACAATATGTGTACTAACTGTTTAATGAGAAACTATTTGTTCTGTAAACCTTCATCTCAAGTACAATAAAAAAATTTTAAAAAAAATGCAAGCCACATATGTATTTTACATTTTCTAACTGCCATATTAAAAATGGGCACAAGAAAGCAGATGAAATCAATTTTAATAATATATTTTACTTATCTCAATATATTCAAAATTCTATCATTCAACATGTAATCAATCTCACTTGCATTTTACCTTTATTGTTGTTGTTATTGTTGTCAGTTACCATTAAGTCAATTCTAAATCATGGTGACCCCGTGTGTATAGAATAGAACTGCCCACAGGATTTTCAAGGCTATGACCTTTCGGAAGCAGATCACCAGGCCTATCTTCCAAGGCACCTCTGGGTGAGTTCAAACTGCCAACCTTTTGGCAAGTAGTCAAGTGCTTAACTGTTTGTGCCACCCAGGGACTTCATTTAACCCTTATATGCCACCTCAGTTTGGAAACTAAATTTTCATTGGAAATATTTGATCTGTATTTAGATCTCATAAAATTTATAGTTAAAAAAGTTGTTCCAAACATATTAAAAAGTCTTCTAATAACTGAACTGATGTTCACATCCATATTGACAAAACTGGTTCGTCTTTTCTAGAAGAATTTATTTGACTTTGAAGCAAAAGCATGTCGACTTCAAAATTACAGCTGTCCAAGCTAAGTAAATTCACTAACTCTGTGTCAACTCAGTATTATTTTTTTTATTGTACTTTAGATGAAGGTTTACAGAATAGCTTCTCATTAAACAGTTAGTACACCTATTGTTTTATGACAATGGTTAACAACCCCATGACATGTCAACACTGTCCCTTCTCAACCTTGGGTTCCCTATTACCAGCTTTCCTGTCCTCTCCTGCCTTCTAGTCCTTGTCCCTGGGCTTTTGTGCCCCATTAGTCTCGTTTGTTTTATGGGGCAGTCTGATCTTTCGCTGAACGGTGAACCTCGGAACAACTCAGTATTATTAACATCATAGTCAAAGGAGTATTGCATAAATTGAAAATAAACTCTAAATTTATCAATATCAAACATTTTTCAAAATTTTCTTAAAAATTTTGTAGGGCATATATTTTATACTGCTTCAGTTTTAAAATTTAAATTAATTCAAATTAAGCAAATTTTAAAATTCAGTTCCTCAGTCACACTAGTCATATTTCAAGAGCTCAATAGTACATGAGTCAAATAGCTACCATATTAGACAGTGCAGATGAAAGTTGAGCAGAGGTGTGTGCGACATACACTAGGCTTGACCAGCTTGAGAAAACAATTGAAGTCGTATTTATAGGATTATTTGTGAGAAGTCCTCCTTTCCCACTAATTTATCTCCCCAAATATGTCTGAAATGCTTGGCAGGTGGGTATCCCATCCCACCTATAAACAGAGTGGCTGCCATTCCAACAGTTTTACAGGCCTCCTACTTTAATCCAACCCAGTAGCAATAATAGCACACCACTGACTGTTATCACATCCTGATTTCAGAGATATTAAAATGTGACACAACATGCTTCTTAGAATCGATAAAATATGGTACATTAGTACATTAAAAAGGTAAATGGTAACGTAAGTTTTGACCCTGGTTTGGCTGAATCCATAGCAATAACAACAACAATGACAGCAACGACAATCACTACTATCTATCAAGCTCCTACCGTGTGCCAACCTTCTTATGGGCTTTTTTCTCTGTTCCTTATGAGATTAATGCCATCACCAAAGACTTGAAAGATACAGGCTGGTGGTTACTACCGTATCTACAATTAGTTTACTTGATTGGTCAGGGCAAAAATCAGATGGGTAATGGAGAATGACTACCGATTATTACAAAATAATCAAGTGGTAAGGTGCACTGTATCTTTGGTATTTTTTTTTTTTAATTGTACTTCAGGTGAAGACTTACAGAACAAATAGTTTCTCATGAAACAGAAGTACACATGTTCTTTTATGACATTGGTTAACAACCCCAGAACATACCAACCCTCTAACTTCTCAATCTTTATTTTTTTGGTGAAAATACACATAGCCAAAGATACACCATTTCAAAAATTTCTACATGCACGATTCAGTGACGTTGACTACGCTTTTCCAATTGTGCTGTTATTCTCACTTAAGATGAAGGCTTACAGAACAAAATAGTTTCTCATTTAACAGTTACTACAAATGTTGCCC
>NW_004444020.1:3974801-3991682 GCF_000243295.1 Trichechus manatus latirostris
GTAGGGCATGCCTGTGCTGCTTGGTGGTGTGATGTCAAGCGCACGGTGCAAGTAGACAGGATGCAGTGGGGAGATTGTTACGTGTGGAGCTAAGATGGATATGGGAGAGAGGAGAGAGGAACAGGAGGCAAAAACATATAAACAAACAAAAAAGAATGCTAGGGGAGCTTGACATTGGAGTGGAGAGATGAGAGACTATGAAATGGAGAAAAAGAGAAAGGGGAGGAGGAAGAAAAGAAAAGAATGGATAAATAAGAATCAGAAAGGTTAAAGAATGGCCAAGTTCCCAGGGATCCCACCGGTGAAGCTATGAGGTCTGGGGAAGTCACTCTCAGGTGTTGCAGTACAGCCCGGCTAGAAGGCATAGAGATGTACAACACCAGGTATTCAGGGAACAGAAAGAGAAGGAAGATATAGATAGATGAGAAACTGAGCAATGTAGAAAGACAAAAAGGGAAAAAGAGGGAAAAGAAAACAAAACAAATTAAAGAAAAAAAGAAAACAACAAGAAAGGCCCCCAAAGAAACAGAAAAAAAAAAAAAAGTAAAAAGAAATGCCCTCAGGGATCCCTCTGCACGTCTGTGGAAGCTGAAGGGGAGTCTCTCTGCCACGCAGCTCAGCCTGGCCAGAAAGGGCTCCCAACTCAAGAAAAGGGAAAGAAAACAAACAAACAATTCAAAACAAACAAACGAACAAATGCTCTGGGATCCCACCAGCGCAGCAGCCCAAACCGGGAAGCAGCTCCACACTTGATCGGGAAGCCACTCAGGAAGAAGCAAAGATGCCGCATGGAGCCAGGTACTTGAGCGAAGGGAGGGGGAGCTGGCAAGAGACAAGTAAGAAATCAAAAGAAGCAGAAAAAAAAAAAAGGCAACACTAGCAGCCAACAAATGGCACTCAGAGAGCCAGCCAGTGCAGGCTGGTGTTTCTGGGCAAGAGACTGTTTCCACGGGAAGCAGAGGGGGCCGAGTATGGGTGAAGAAGGGTAGAGAGTGGGAAAGCATATATCACAAATTACCAGAGCTCTGCAGCCCCTCAGGAAGAAGCAAAGATGGTGCATGGAATGAGGTACTCGAGCGAAAGGAGGGGGAGGTGGCGAGAGGCAAGGAAGAAATCAAAAGAAGTGGAAAAAAAGCAACACCAACAGCCAACAAATGGCACTCAGAGAGCCACCCATTCGAGTGTGTGGAATCCAAGCAGCCACTGTTTCCCGGTCAAGAGACTGTGGGCACGGGAAGCAGAGGAGGCCGAGTCGGGGTGAAGAAGGATGGGGGGGTGGGAAAGCGTATATCGCCAATTACCGGTCTTTTTGTCTCCTGCTGGAAGCTCTGTGAGGCTGCTTTCTCGTACCCTGTTTGCTGGTCTCCAATCAGAGTCCAAGATGGCGGATCCACGCTGCGTTAGCTGGTAGGGGACCTCTGCATGAATCTCTCCTCGCTCTGCATTCTCTGTCAGTTTTCTCACTCCATTTGGTGCTTGGCTGAGTTCCTTATCTCTTCATTTGATATTTTAGGGTTTCAGGATTGTTGTATTCTCTGTTTGGCTTAGTTTTTCGGATCTTTGCTGTGGAGGGACAGCGTGGTGCTTCTGCCTAGAGCGCCACTTTGCCGGAACTCCCTATCTTTGGTATTTTTACTGGAGCAAATCCACACAGCATCTGGCAAATACTTTTCTCCCATTCCCCTCTTCCATTGTGGCAGGGACAACAGTATATCTTTACAGCTTTGCCTCAAACTATGTTAGCTCTCTTGCACCTGGTCATAATGTAGTTTGGTGGAACCCACAGAATACCATGCTGATACAGTACATGTTTTTATTATGTTTTCTTTTATTACGTTATTTTATTATTAGACCTGGTGAGCCCAAGGAGCTAGCATCTGGGTGCCTGTCTTAGTTATCTAATGTTACTGTAACACAAATAACATACATGGATGGCTTTAAAGAACAGAAATTTATTTTCTCACAGCTCTGGAGGCTAAAAGCCCAAATTAAGGTCTTGGCTGGGTCAATTCTTTCCTTGTTGGTAGCTGTCTTAGTCATCTAGTGCTGCTATAACAGAAATACCACAAGTGGATGGCTTTAACAAAGAGAAGTTTATTCTCTCACAGTCCAGTAAGCTAGAAGTCTGAATTCAGGGTGCCAACTCCAGGGAAAGGCTTTTCCTCTCTGTCCACTCTGGAGGAAGGTCCTTGTCATCAATCTTCCCTTGGTCTGGGAGCATCTCAGCACAGGTGCGCTTGGTTCCTGGCACTGCTTTCTTGGTGGTATGAGGTCCCCATGTCTCTCTGCTTGCTTGTCTCTTTTATATCTCAAAAGAGATTGGCTTAAGACACTATCTAATCCTGTAGATCTCATCAATATAACTGCCACTAATCCATCTTATTACATCATAGTGATAGGATTTACAACACATAGGGAAATCACATCAGATGACAAAAAGGTAGACAATCATACAATAATGGGAATCATGACCTAGCCAAGTGGATAGATATTTTTAGGGGACACAATTCAATCCATAACTGAGTAGCCCTGAGTGTTCCTTGGATCCTTGGCTTGTAGACGATCCTCACATTGTCTGTCTTTCCCTGTGTATATGTCTCTGTGTCTATTATCGTCTTTTTATAACTCAGAAGTGATTTGATTTAGGATCCACCCTGTACACTGGTATGGCCTCATTAACATAACAAAAAAAACTATTTTCAAATAGGATCACATCCACAGGTACAAGGGCCAGGAATTCAACACATATTTTGGGGGGGGCACAATTCAATCCATAACTGTCTTAGTATGGCACCTGCATGCCAGAGGGTGGGAGATAAATCCCAAGAGCGTTCAGCAGCCTGCCACATAGGTGAAGCTTTGAGAGTCCAATGATCTGGAGATTGTTGGGATAGACCCTCTAAAGTGAGATACAAATTGTTGTACTTTACACCAGCACCCATGAAGAAAGATGCACGAAGCTTGATTTTCAGAAGCAACACAAAACATATTTGGGTGTGTTGCTATGAACCATTAACTTGGTACCCCATTAGGCTGCAAGGATTTTTTTGTTTTTGTTTTTTTTTGTTATTTTGTTTAGAACTTTCTATTTTGACATAATTTCAGACTTACAGAAGAGTTGAAAGAATAGTCCAAAAATTCTCATATAACTTTCACTCAGATTCCACAAATGTTAACATTCTTGATCAATCGATAGATAGACAGACAGATAGATATAGATAGACCATTCCAAAAGTCTTAAGCGGTTTTAAACTTTATTAACTCTAGAAATATAAATGCTACCAACTTACAAAAAAATCATTTGAAAAGAGAAGTATTTAAATTTATTTTATACTTATTTAGTTCTATGAATTTTAACTGACAAACACTGACTGAAACAAAAAATTAAACTTTTATTATTTAAAATTCACAAAACTAAATAATTTTTTTCTGAACCATTTGAAAGTCAGTTGCAGACATGAGTTCTCTTTACCCTTAAATAATTCAATGAGTATTTCTCTAAAATAAGAAAATTATCTTAAATAACTACCTTAAGTTATCTAAAATCAGGAAATTAACAATGATAACAATACTATTATCCAATCTAAACACCTTATTCAGATTTCACTATTGTCTCAATAATGTCCTTTAGAGAAAAAGAAAATTCCAGGTCATGGGGTACATTTAATTGGCATGTCTCTTTAGTTTACTTGAATCTGAAAAAGTCCCCAATCTTGCCATCTGTGTTTCATGACATTGACATTTTTGATGCGTATAGACCAGTTGTTTTATAGAACATCCCTCAGTTTGGATTTGTCTGATGTTTTCTCATGGTTATATTCAGGTTGTACACTTTTTGTTGGAATACCATAATACTGATCAAGAATTGCATAGTACCAATTTGTCCCATTATTGCTGATATTAACTTTGATCACTTGGTTAAGGTGGTGTGTGCCAAGCTTCTCCACTACAAAGTTACTATTCTCCCCTTTGTAATTAATAAGTGCTGTGGGAAGATACTTTGAGACTATGCAAATATACTGTTATTCCTCAAGCTTTCATCCACTAGTTTCAACATCCTTTGATTGTTCTTGCCTCAATTATTACTATAATGGCTGCAGGAGAAAGATGTGGCAGTCTGCTTCCATAAAGATTACAGCCTTGGAAACCCTCTGGGGCAATTCTACTCTGTCCTATTGGGTCACTATGAGTCAGAATCAACTCAGCAACAATGGGTTTTTGTTTTTTGTTGTTTTTTTTTATAATGGTTGCCAAGTGGTGACTTTCTAATTCCGTCATTTCTCCTACATTTTTCTGTTGGTTTTCTACTGTAACAAAGAGTTTTCCCTTCTTTCTATGCATTTATTAGTTTATGTTTTGATATCAATGTAAACTCATGGATAGGTTTAAATTTTGAGTGGGGCCTAAAGCAAAATAGGGATCTGGAGCAGGTTCCAGGTATACTGCAAGCTGCCTTGCTACTTGGGCTCTGTGGCCAGCACACCCAATAATTTTGGAAGTATATCTGTTGCAGACTGTAAAAATGATGTGGCAGAGGCATCTGACCTCCTCTAACCTCACAAGGAGGAAGCAGAATCAAGATCAACAGCCCAAGGCTAACTCCTATGAGTCTCCACCCTCCAACCTTTTTATCAATTTTGACATCAACTGTTCCTCCCACTGCACTCTCTACTTCTCAGCTGAGTTTGATAATTTGGTGCAATGGCCACAAAGAACTCACAGACAATACTCACAATTATGGGGTTTATTAGGGAAGTAACAGGTTATGTCAGGTTCAGGTACACTCAAGATACAGTTCTTCCATCAGGACAGCCTCTTCTCAGCCACGCCCAAAGGCAGGTCCCTCTCTAGTACTCATCCCTTTGGCCTAGCCTCTGCCCTGCTCGGACAAGTATTAAAAAGTCCTTAGCTCTTTGTTGAATGGACACGGGAAATCTGGGGTGGAAAGGAAGAGTGGGCTGTCACGGTATAGGGAGAGCGACTAGGGTCACATAGCAATGCGTATATAAATTTTTGTATGGGAAACTGACTTGAATTGTAAACTTTCACTTAAAGCACACACACAAAAAGAGTTCTCAGCTCTGCCGATAAGTACCCAGAGGCACCCCCACTCCGCCAGTAAGCCGCGGACTCAGGGTGCTCAGCTCTAGCTCCCTGGGTCAGCAAACCTAGCTCCACCAAGTGCCCAGAGGCACCCTACTCTGCCAGCAAGCCTTCTGCCTGAAGGTACTCAGTTTTCTCCCTCTGTGGGGTGGGAAGCCCACTGCGCCATCTCCCACCAGTCTCCTGGTTCTTCTGCCACTGCTTCTCGCCATCTCCAGTGTTACAGCTCTCCCTCTCTGTCTTCCGTGTTACAGCTCCTACTCTCTCTCTGTCTCCCTTTAAGCCTAGCAGGATGGCAAATCTGATCAATCTCCTCTTTAGGATTCCATACACCTCATTTGCATAGCCCTACTCAGTTATTTGGTGGGAGTTACAAAGACTATGGCTAGAAGGACCACATTAAGTAATTCACTGTACCACAAAAACAGAGACTCTACAGGACCCATGGCAAGCCACAACAGGAGAATTACAGTGCAGACGCTTTTTTTTTTTAAAGAGTTTTTGAGAAAAGTTTTTGAGTTTTTTAGAAAGGCTATGCCCACTTCTACAGCTCCTAGTTTGTTCTTGAAACCTGGTGGAGACTGAGCACCTGACTTTGGGACACCTGCTCTGTACATAAGGAGCCCTGGTGGCACAACAGTTAAGCACTCAACTGCTAACTGAGAGGTTGGCAGTTCAAACCCACCCAGTGGCTCTGCAGGAGAAAGACCTGGTGATCTGCTCCAGTAAAGATTACAACCTAGAAAACTCTGTGGGGCAGTTCTACTCTGTCACATGGAGTCACTATAAGTTGAAACTAACTCAATGGCACGTAACAACAACAACAACACTTTTTATCTAGAAGGTTGAACCGTGTGGATTATGTGAATAGGATCTTTTTCCTCTGAACTCCAGTGCATTCAACAGTAGGGAGGACTAGCAGAAGAAAGAGGCAGTGGTGGTTCAGTGCTAGAATTCTTGTTTTTCATGTGGGAGGCCACAGTTTGATTCCCAGCCAATTTACCTCATGGGCAGCCACCACCAGTTGTCAGTTGAGGTTTGCATATTGCTATGATGCTGAACAGATTTCAGTGGTTCCAAACGAAGAAAGACTAGGAAGAAAGGCCTGGTGATCCACTTCCAAAAATCAGCCAGTGAAAACCCTATGGGTCACAAAGGTCCAATCTGCAACTGATCATGGGAACTGATCATGGGGATGGCACAGGATGAGCAGGGTTCTGTTGTACATGGGATACCCATGAGTTGGGGGCCAACTTGATGGCAGCCAACAATAGCCACAGTAGAACAAGGGAGGGATGAGAGTTCAAGGTATTTATTCCCTTGCCCCTCCCTGTCGTATTACCTCAGGCTGATCTGGTACATAAATAAAGGTCACAGCTCCTATCAGGTGGCCCTCTCCACACAACTCTGTCTTTCTGAGTTCTATTAGTGGCTCCTTCCTCTCACCCTCACAAACCTAGAGGTGGTACCAATGCCTCATTGTTCCTAGCCTGGGAAGACTGCACGACTTCATGAGATTTCCTCTACACCCTGCATCTTTGTAACTAATCCATTTATTAGACTCCTCTCAATGTACCCAATTTAATGTGCCATCTGTTGCCACCCAGAACTCTGCTAATACATACCACCATATCAGAATGTTACACAAGCTACCCTCATCAGTGTTCACAAACATGCTAGCAGAAGACATGGTTTCCATACATACAGGAGGCTCCTTCCAAACACCATTCGGTTGCTTTAGTTAACACTGACATACATGTCTACTCACTCTTATAACATTGTCACTTGGGCAACGTTAAGGTAACCCTTGATTTGTTTTTTAAATCAATGACCTGGTTGTTTTTATTAAAATGATACTTGCTTCAATAGTGAGCCATACTGATATCGTGTGCCTGCACATGATGATGTACTGAGAAGGACAAGCATCGCTCTTGTGATATTCCTGCCAAAACTGCATAATCCAAATCTAATCATGAGAAGACATCAGACAAACTCAAATTGTGGAACATTCTAAAAAGTAACTGGCTTATACTCTCCAAAAATGTCAAGGTCATGAAAGACAAAAAAAGACCGAGGGACTGTTCCAAATTAAAGAAAACTAAAGAAACAAATGACAACTAAATGAAACCCATGGACCTGGATTGGATCTTGTACCAGAAAAAAATTATTTTCTCTTACTATAAAGGACATATTTTGGGACAACTGACAAAATTCGAATACAGTTTGTAGGTTAGATAATAGTATTGTATCAATGCTCATTTCCTGATTTTGATCATTATACTGTAGCTATGTAAGAGAGTGTCCTTGCTTTTAGGTAATACACCTGAAGTTTTTAGAAGTAAAGTGGCATCATGTCTACAACTTACTTCCAAATGGTCCAGGAGGGAAAAAATATATATATATATCGATACTGATATAGATATATAGCGAGCGAATATTTTAAAATATTTTAATTTTAAAATATTAGTATTTGGGGAACCTGAATGAAGGGAATATAGGAATTCTTTGTAGTATTTTTGCTACTTTTCTGTAAGTCTCAAATTATTTCACACTAAAAAATTTAAAAGCCTGTGCATTATAGAAATTTTAAGCCATACTGAAAAGTTCAAAGAAGAAATAATAAAACACTAGGAATCCCACCCACCCAGAAATAATCTGTGTCAGCATTTGGTGATCCATTTTTTGGCCCTCTGTCTATGCAACTGGAGGGTAAGAAGTATTGGTCGAAAGAGAGGTATACGTTCAGCCTGGGAGCGGACAGCCCCGTAAAACCAAATGGGACTAATGAGGTACAGTAGTTCAGTGACAAGGGCCAGAAGGCAGAAGGGGACAAGGAAGCTGGTGATAGGGAACCCAAGGCTGAGTAAGGATATTGTTGATGTGTTGTGAGATTAACCATTGCCGTAGGGCAACACGTGTAGTAACTGTTAAATGAGAAACTATTTTGTTCTGTAAGCCTTCATCTTAAGTGAGAATAGCAGCACAATTGGAAGAGCGTAGTCAATGTCACTGAACTGTGCATGTAGAAATTTTTGAAATGGTGTTTCTTTGGCTATGTGTATTTCCCCCCACCAAAAAAAGGTTGAGAAGTTAGAGGGTTGACATGTTGTGGGGTTGTTGACCAATGTCATAAAACAATATGTGTACTACTGTTTCATGAGAAACTATTTGTTCTGTAAGCCTTCACCTGAAGTACAATAAAAAAAATACCATAAAAAGTCACTATATTGAATGAAAAATATTCAAGTAAATCTAACTTTTATTTTAAATAAAGTAGAATTTAAAATAAAAGAAAGAGAGGTATGTATGATGTTCTACATCCTAGTTTGGTGAGTAGTGTCTGGGGTTTTAAAGGCTACTCAGTGGCCATCTAAGATACAACTATTGGTCTCTACTTGTCTAGAGCGAAAGAGAATGAAGGAAATCAAAGACTCAAAGAAGAAATTAGTCCACAGGACTAATAGCCCATATGAACCACAGCCTCTTCCAACCTGAGAACAGAAGAACTAGATGGTGCCCAGCTACTGCTACCAACCATTCTGACCAGAGACACAATAGAAGGTCCAAGATAGAATGAAAGAAAAAGGTACAACAAAATTCCAATTCCTAAAAAATGCCAGACCTACTGGACTGAGAGAGATTGGGGGAACCCCCAAAACTATTGCCCTATGATGCCCTTTGAACTTGGAACTGAAGATATTTCTGGCAGTCACCTCTCAGCCAAATAATAGATTGGCTTATAAAACAAAAAATATCACCCGCAAGTAATGTGCTCCCTTAAACAATCAACTATATGAGACCAAACAGTCAACATTTACACAAAAGCAAAGATGAGAAGGCAAGAGGGAAAGGGAAGCTAGATCAATGGAAACTGAACAAACAAAATGGAAACAATGAGAATGCTGACACATTGTGAAAACTGTAACCAATGTCACAAAACAATTTCCACAAAACTGTTAAATGGGAACCTAATTTGCCATGTAAACTTTCACCAAAAACACAATAAAATTTTTTTTTTTTTAAAAGAGAGAGATCTTTATAAAGAGAGGAAACCAGAAATAATTGTTTAAGACTAGGCTCATACTATAAAATACATGGCACTTTTCCAGAAAACTGAGTTCTTGGTTCGATTTCATTTGAATTTAATAGAAGGAAAAATACGATGTGAAATTGAAAAAAAGGCTGAATTTTTTATAAATGTTCTTTCACTTTAAGAAATATTAGTTCCTATAAGATTTTTTTGAGCATTTACCAGTTATCAGCTCCTTTGAGTCCAGTCGCTTCCAACTCATGTTGCCCCCATGTGTGTCAGGTAGAAATGTGTTCCATAGGGTTTTCAATGGGTGATGTTTCAGTAGTAGGTTGCCAGGCCTTTCTTCCAAGTATCTTTAAGTGGACTCAAACTTTCAGCCTTTTGGTTAGTAGCCAAGGGCATTACCATTTGTACCACCTAGGGTCTCCCTTCTGGGCCTAGGGTTAAGTTAAAAAAAAAAAAAAGGTAATGAAACTGTTAAGAAATTGGAATATTATGAATTACTTTAAATACATATTTCAGTTTTAGATAGAATCAGTTGTTGCCTTACCATAAAACACGATATTAGCACAACTACACTTTTCTCTTTCCCTGTTAATTTTTTCTTTGCTCTCGTAATTTTACTTTATCAAAGTTTATAATATTCACATTCTTTTCTTCAACCATAATTCCTCCCGAAGTTTAGCCTTAAAAAAAAACCCACTGCCATCGAGTCCAGCTCATAGCACCTTGTAGGACAAAGTAGAACTCCCCCATAGGGTTTCCAGGGGGCACTTGGTGGATTTGAACTGCTTACCTTTTGGTTAGCAGTCAAGCTCTTAACCACTGCACCACCAGGGCTCCTGTTTAGCCTTAGTCTATCCATATTTAAGTGAATTGTGAGTACTTTTATCACACCTTCTTTATTCCTAGATTGTTTATTTTGTTTCATCTCTTGATTAACTAAATTTATCTTTGAGGAAGTCTTCTAGAAAGGCTGATAGGTAGTATATTTTCTGATTTCTTTGATGTTTGAGCATGTCTGGTTGTTTCGTTTATATTTGAATGGAAACTTGACTAGATGCAACGTTTCTAGATCACACTTTATTCCCGTCAGAACTTGGTAGAAGTTGCATCAAAGACTCTTGACTGAATGTTGTTGTGAAAAAGTCTGAGGCCAGTCTAACTCTTTACTGTTACTTCTTCCTGGATGCCCGAAGAATCTTTCTTTATTATTCAAGTTCTTAAATACATCGGAATGCAGATGTGCTTTGATTGCTATCATCTTTAACCAATTTTTCCAAGCATATGATCTGCTCTTTCTGCCTGCAAATTCTATTCTTCTTTCATTTCAGGACAATTTTTCTGTATTATATCTCTCAATATTTTTTATGTTCTGTTTCTTGGAGTCTACTTCAAAGCCGTCTGTCATGGACTGAATTGTGTCCCCCCAAAATATGTGTCAACTTGTCTAGGCCACGATTCCCAGTATTGTGTAGTTGTCCTCCATTTTGTGATGTAATTATCCTCCATTTTGTGATGTGTTGTAAACCCTACCCTCTATGCCTGTGGTTATGGTCCCATTTGGGGATGAGCTGTCCATTATATTAATGAGGCAGGATTAGGTCATGTTGATGATTAGTATGGGATGCAACACCCTTACTCAGGTCATAGCCCTGATCCAATGTAAGAGGAGTTTCCCTGGGGTGCAGTCTGCATCACCTTTTATCTTATAAGAGATAAAAGGAGAGAGAAGTGAGAAGAGAGAGAGGGACCTGATTACTACCAAGAAAGAAGAGCTAGGAGCAGAGCATGCCCTTTGGACTTGGAGTACCTGCACTGAGAACCTCCTAGACCCAGGGGAAGACTGATATGAGATCTCTACAGAAAGCCAAGCCCACAGATGTTGAAAGAAGACAAGGACCTTTCCCTACAACCTACAGAGAGAGAAAGCCTTCCCCTGGAGCTGGCACCCTGAATTTGGACTTGTAGCCTCCTAAACTGTGAGAGAATAAATTTCTGTTTTTAAAGTCATCCACTTGTGGTATTTGTGTTATAGCAGCACTAGATAACCAAGACACCATCAAAGGATCATCTTTGCTGTCTTCTAAATCTAACATCTTATTTCTTTAATCTTTTTCTCTCTTTTCTTTGCATTTATTGTGTTTATCCCAAGCCTCTCCACCATGCCAAAATTTGATTTTCAGGCATGTCTATTCAGTTTCTAACTATACCTAGTTTATTTATTAGACAATTAATGTGTTAATTTTTCTTTATCTCTGCAATATCCTTTTCAGCCCATTCTGTTATCTCAGCTTTTTGTCTCTTAGATCTCAAAGCACTTATGAAGAATTTGGCCCTGTTTGAGGGTTGCATTTTTTTCTATACTGGGATGTTTGTATGCCTTTTGCATTCTAATCATTTATTTGACATATGTTTGTTGAATATCTACTATTGCAAGACACTGTTTTGGACTCTGGAGAGATCACAAAACAGAGAAGTCCTTACTTTCATGGCACTTACATTGTGTAGGTGCATACAGTGTGTGTGTGTGTGTGTGTGTGTGTGTATCTGTATGTGGGTTTGCTATTATATGTTTACATAATCACTACATCATTTCTTGCTGTTTTACTCATAGTTAAACTGGGCTGTGCTACCCAGATCTTTCATTTCTTTGACAAAGTGAGAGTGAATTTCCTCGACATTCTTTTCACATTATCTGGAACGAGTATGAATTCCCTTCAGGACTACAGATTAAATCTGACATATTGATTTCAATCCACTTTTATGTAGCCTGAGGAAAGAACTGGAATGATCAAATCTATGGACTTCAACCTTACAAAAGGGAATTCCGTTTATTGTCAAATTTTTTCTTTGTAAATTTAATTTTTAATTATAAATAATACAACCGCATTTTCAAAAAAAGAAAAATAACAAACTCAACCAATATAATTCTATTAGAAAAGAAGTTTATGATTTTTAAACTAAATGGCCCTTTATCTAAAAATAAGAAAGCTGAGGAACCCAAAAGAACCAGCCCATAGTCCCTGTGATAACCCATATGGACACTCATCATATGACTCTGAAAACTCTTTGCTAACTGTTTAGAAGGGAACTACTGAGCTATTTCTAACAGTTCCAGACAAATGAGCTAATCCTGAAAGTGTTCCATGTCTTAGTTGTATTTCATGACAAAAATGACCATTTTTTTTATGATCATGTGCAAGTGTCCAAACTGGACACATGACCTCTGCCTTCTCATTTATCTTCGTCTTTGTCAAGAGTCATGGTGGTTTCTTGGGTGGGATGGAGAGTAATGGTGTCAAGTATCATAGCTAAAATATTTCTGCTCTAAGTCACCTCCAAAACTAAAGGAGAAAACCAAGGCAGAAGCTTTAGTAAACCCATTAAAGAAAATGTTGTCCTAACAGCCACAAAGAGACTTTTCAAAGGATATTGCAGACACTCTAAGGAATCTAGTACTGAATGATAATACCAATTTGGACTAAAGAACATTCCTGGTGGCTAGGACAAAGAAGGAAATAAAATAGGTGTTATACTTCTCTTGGACTTATAAATTTATAAATTCCAGACTATTGGTAGAGTCAAAATTTCTTCCGATCTTTGAACTCTGAAAGGACAATATTTACATGGATATTTATATATAGCACCATGAATGATGAAATGGACAATATTACCAATAATAGTTTTAACAAAAAATAAGAAGAGATCTACTTATAGCTCAGATAGGAAGACAATAAAGCGAGATGTAGTTCTATAAAGTCAATGCCCAAGAGGAATTCTTAAGTCTTGTCTAGACTAATGACCCATTGTGCATCTTTCTTCTCACTCACTATCCTGTCTTCCACTGCTCCTGCCTTTGTATTTTTTTCTCTGATTCTGTTTCTTCTTAGGGATGAAAGCATCATCAACATGAAAGCCATTGTTCACTAACCATCTCGATAGCCAGAAGAAAATGAGTAAATTGTCCTTAGATGCAGGTATTGGTGAAAGAAAAAGAAACCATTTTTCATTTGATGCTCTCTCATTTCTCCATGTCCTTTATTTATTTTTTATTATGCTTTAGGTGAAACTTTACAGAGCAAATTAGTTTCTCATTCAACAATTTATACACAAACTGTTTCATAACATTGGTCACAATCCCCTCAATGTGTCAATATTCTCCCCTTCCACATTCCAATTCCCCGTTTTCATCTGTCCATTTTTCCTGTCCCTTCCCACCTTCTCATCATTGTTTTTGGACAGGTGATGCCCTTTTGGTCTTGTATACATGGTTGTGCTAAGAATGTGTGTATCAATTTGGCTGGGCCACGATTCCCAGAATCATGTGGTTCACCTCCATCATGTGTTACTGTTTGTTTTATACAAAAAAAAAACCCAAACGTGTTGCCATCAGGTCGATTTATAGACCTGTCTAATCTTTGGCTGAAGGGTGAACTTTAGGAGTGGCTTCAGTTCTGAGTTAAAAGGGTATCAGGGGGCCATAGTCTCAGGGTCTCCATGTCCTTTAGATTTCCCCACCCCTGTCGGCCCTCACTGTTCTCTAGGCTTACAACTGATCTCGGCTATGTTAATCCAGGATCACCTTACAAATATTGCCACAGCTTTAAAATTACCTCCTCTTTGTAAATTTTCTATCAAAATCTCTTTTTTCTTAGGGCTGAGTACAGCATCAAAAGGAAAGTATGTATATCTATCCAGGTTCAATCAGAGAAGCAGAACCACAATGAGCTATAGGATAAAGGACTTGGAATTAGACCTTAGACAATTATAGGAGGAGCTGGGAAGCAAAGGTTGGAGAGGCAGAGTGAAGCATCAAAGAGTCACCAACCTATCAATCTAAGATGTACATCTTACTGTTGGAGTGGGACGTGAAGGGGAAGCTGGTAGAGAAATCTACAGGAAACCATTGCCTTGTTGGCTGTGGGTTCACAGCCAAGCATCTGATGATGGACCTGGGACCACTGTTGGTCATCAGGATCAGTTGTTCAATAGAAGAGCTGGTCACAGAGTAGAGGAGGGCAAGGACAAGCTGGAACCTGTGCATCTGTCACTGCATCTGTCCATGATGGCCTTCTGAGAATAATGGATGCCGCTTCTCTTCTACCTCCCAAATTTTGGACAAGTTCCTCTTTTGGCCAATTCTAACCTCAAACTATATAGAAAAGGGGATTCTAAGAAATACAGTTCTAGGTTTAACCAAATTGACAATAGAACAATATAATACATTTAGGTAAGTTCACACTGAGTTACAATGCTTGGTATTCATTGTGAATCCCTCTCATAAGGACACTTTGTGGTGCCCTAGAGTCTTTACAGCCAACAGAGTGGGGTGCTCATAGTCCGGCTGCAAAACTCACCTACCTACTCAACCTAGAGAATAGGGACACGCTTTCCTTTCAGACTGTTAGGGGCAGCCGTCAGCCCCCTGCCTGGCTCAGAGTGTGATCCCCTACCACAGCCAGAGTCCAGAGCTTGCACCAATCACCCATGCCTCTCTAGGACTGGGGGTGAAAGTCTGCATCACACAGTTGGTGACCGACTGCCTGAGACTGGAGCTGAACCCATATAGGAAAATTTAACGAACTCCTGTGTGCACGTACTTAGTTACAGAACTAACTACCTGGTGACAGGACGTTAGAGATCCAAAAGCGTCAAAAATCAAACTAGTGCACATGAGCAGCCTATTTGGACATATCAAAACAAAACAAAACAAGAAGCTAGGTCTCACTAAACAAATACAAAATAAAACTATAATAATTTTTTGATGGCTCGGAGACAACAGTCAATATCAAGTCACATAAAGAGGCAGTCCATGAGGGCTTCAGCAAGCTCCCAAAATAAAGAATCAATAAATTCTCTGGAAGAAGACAACTTCTTGGAATTACCAGAGGCAGAATACAAAAGATTAATATACAGAACTCTTCTAGAAATTAGAAAGGAAATTTGATAGAATGCATAAATATCCAGGGAACACACAGACAAAGCAGTAGCAGAACTTAAAAAAGTTATTCAAGAACATAATGCCAAATTAATAGGCTGCAAGAATCCATAGAGAGACAGCAATCAGAAATCCAGAAGATTAACAATAAAATTTCAGAATTAGACAACTCAATAGAAAGTCATAGAAGCAGAATTGAGGCAGTAGAAGTTAGAATTAGTGACACTGAAGATAAATCTCTTGATGCCAATTTATTTGAGTAAAAATCAGATAAAAGAATTAAAAAGAATGAAGAAACTCTAAGAGTCATGTGGCACTCTATCAAGAGAAATAACCTATGAGTGATTGGAGTACCAGAACAGGGGGGGATAACAGAAAATACAGAAAAAATTGTTGAAGATTTGTTCACAGAAAACTTCCCTGATATCATGAAAGATGAGAAGATATCTATCCAAGATGCTCATTGTCATAGTTTGAATTATGTCCCCCAAAAAATGTGTGTATCAATTTGGCTGGGCCATGATTCCCAGAATCATGTGGTTGACCTCCATTTTGTGATTGTAATTTTATGTTAAAGAGGATTAGGGTGGGATTGTAACACCACCTTTACCCAGGTCACAGCTAATGTAAAGGGAGTTTCCCTGGTGTGTGGCCTGCAACACCTTCTATCTCTCAAGAGATAAAAGGAAAGCGAAGCAAGCAGAGAGTGGAGGACCTCATACCATCAAGAAAGCAGTGCTGGGAGCAGAGCACATCCTTTGGACCAGGGTTCCTAGGCAGAGAAGCTCCTAGTCTGGGGGAACACTGAAGAGAAGAAGGCCAAGAGAGAGAAAGACTTCCCCTGGAGCTGACACCTTGAATTTGGACTTTTAGCCTACTTTACTGTAAGGAAATAAATTTCTCTTCATTAAAACTATCCACTTGTGGTATTTCTGTTATAGCAGCACTAGATGACTAAGACACTCATCAAATCCCTCATAAGATAGATCCCAAAAGAAAGTCACCAAGACATATTATAATCAAACTTACCAAAACCAAAGATAAAGAGAGAATTTTAAGAGCAGCTAGGGATAAAACAAAAGTCATCTACAAAGGAGAGTCAATTAGAATAAGCTCGGACTACTCAGCAGAAACCATGCAGGCTAGAAGGCAATGGGATGACATATATAAAGCCTTGAAAGAAAATAACTGTCAGCCAAGAATTACATATCCAGAAAAATGTCTCTCAAATATGTTGGTGAAATTAGGGCATTTCCAGATAAACAGAAGTTCAGGAAATTTGCAAAAACCAAACCAAAATTACAAGAAATACTAAAGGGAATCCTATGATTAGATAATCAATAACACCAGCTAACAACGCAAGACTAGAACACAGGACAGAGCAACCAGATATTGACTCAAATACGGATATCAAAAATACATCAAAGCTAAAACATTGAAAATACGGAAACAGATATCAATATGTAAAAAAGGATAATATTAAAACAAAAAAGAGGGACTTAAAAAATGGTGATATTGATTTTTTTCTATGGGGGGATGTTAAGGAGATATAAAGTATTCAAAGACTGGTATAAACTTAGAAAAATAGACATAAATATTAAGGTAACCACAAAGGACTCTAACAATCCTACAATTCAAAATAAAATTGTAGAAAAACATAAAGACCCAGCAAACACAAAATCTACAACAAAGAAAAAGATGAAAAAATACATAAAGAAAAACGACTCAGCACAGAAAATTGAGGAGAACAAAGAAACTATGAACAACACACAAAAAGAGATATCAGGATGACAGCACTAAACTC
>NW_004444020.1:3991782-4002426 GCF_000243295.1 Trichechus manatus latirostris
AGAATGGGGTGAGCAGTTGGGGTCTCATAACAATGTATGTAAAAATAAATTTTTCTGTATGGGAGACTAACTTGAAATGTAAACTTCATTTAATTGCAACAATAAAAATAAAATAAAATAATAATTAAAAAAAGAAGGACACTTTCCAGTAAAGAAGAAGTTTATTAATTCAAAGGAGTCTTGGGCACTGACATTTTCCTGCTGCCCCAGTTTACTTACTTCAGGGCTTTGCGATTTCTCCATCAACAAATCTATAATTATAGAGGACAGTAAATTTAGAACCCAAGGGGGCTGAGGTCATAGCCCAAAGAGGCTCACCACAAACTCAAAATTTCTTTGAAGTCCCTGCTTTATCTTCAATATTCCTGCAAATCTTGTATCTTACTTCACAACATATACATGTTTGTTTTAGTATAAAAATAAATTTTAAACGGCTTGCTGGATACATTTCTTAATTTTTTTCTCCCTCAACCTTTCAATTGCGTTTAGGAAGTTGCACCCATTTAACTTGTTGTTTCACAAATCCCAAGCACACCACCATGTGTCCCTGGAAAGTGCGTACCAAAGACTGAGAAGCATGAACTTTTCTTTAAGGCTCAGCTAATCGGCCACACCGCTGCTACAAACCTTCTGAGGCTCCCAAATGCTCTCAGGATCAAGTCCAACCTCCTCAACCCAGCATCCAAGGTCTCTATCATCTGAGCTCACTTTAATTTTCCTGTCTGGTTTCCTATCCCTCACTGCCCACCTCCACCTCCTGGAATCTACCTCCCAGCACACTCCCTTTGGATCCCTGAACACACTGTGCTCCTGTTGCTTCTACACCCTTGCTCATACTGTTTCCTTTTCTCCATCTCACTTCTTCACCTGGAGAAATCTTCCTCATGTCTCAAGATCCAACTCAAACGTCACATCCGTGATCACCCCCTCTTTTCACCTCTGTTCCTATTAACCTTTGTTTGCACCATTAGTGCCACCCTTTCATTCTGCATTACATGTTAGTATTTTATCTGACTTCCCAGGTGGCCTGCGAGCTAGTGAGTCGGTGGCAAACACTGCTGGCAGCCTACCCAACAGCCATTCTCCTCTTCTCCCTTGCTAACAAAAGACCAGTTTTACTTGGATGAATCATGAATATTCTAAACCAGTCATGGCAATCCCATTGTCCTCTGCCAGTGAATGATACAAGAGTGGGCATGTGACTCAATTCTGGTCATTAGGATGTATAGGGAAATCTTTTGAAGAGCTGCTGGGAAAGATTTTGTTCCCTAAAAAGAGAAAGATACCTTGAGGAGAAAGCACTTCTGGCTTCCATGGCCCTTGCTTCCTGCTTTGGACACAGTTGTGTGATGTTTAGGGGTGTGGTAACCATCTTGTGACCATGAGGAGATAGATATAGACATACCAAGGAAGGTAGAACAGAAAGACAGAAAGAACTTGAGTCACAGGTCTATCTGCCTCCATGAACAACTGCCTCCTTTGTTATGAGACCAGAAGAACTGGATGCAGGTACTGAACACTGATATGATAGGCAATCCCCAGAGCTTTGACAATAATCATTTCTTTTCACCCTCACAACAACCTATCAGTAGGGAGGACAGATCATCCTGGAATGCCCAAGACTGAAGGGCCCAGATGTGGAACTTTACATTTTAAAACTGGGACAAGTTGGTCAACCTGCCTATCAGGTCAGTGCAGAGTCGCGTTATGACTTTTGTGGACCCTAACTGCTTTTGCCTTTGTGGGCCTCTCCCACCAGAATACATTTCATGGGTCCTAAAAATTTTTTTTCTGATATGAGTAAACTTTGACCCTAAAAGTTTATTTTTTTCTTTCTGTTTAAAAAAAAAAAAGGGAGAGAACATTTTAGTATGCCCCTAAAAGTATTATGGGCCCTACCCACTGTGCCTACGTGTCTGATGGATAAGATGGCCCTGGGTCAGTTCTATCATACTCCCCACTTCACTGAGAGGTTAAGTAATTTGCCCAAAAGTCATACCTCTGGAAAGTGGTGGTGCCAGGATTTCACTTCATGTTGTCTAACTCCAGAGCCCATGCTCTTAACTGCTACATTGGTATTTTTCAAAAATTTTTGATGGTGACTCACAGTAAGAAATAAATTTTATAGCATATTGCAGTACTCACACACACACACATATGCCCCACACACATACAGAGCTGAGCAAAAGATTCATGTAACAATATTTACCCTTACTACACATGATTCATGCTGATATTTTCTATTCTATTTGGTTCATTTCACTTTTTAAAATGCTCATTGCAGCCAAAAAAATTGAACTCATGACCCATCAATATATTGTGACCCATGACTTGAAAAACACTGCACTCCACTATAATATCATTTAATAAATATTTGTTGAATGAATGTCTTAGGTGCAGGGACAGAGTAGGGACATCACCCAACACAAATATTTTCAGCCAAATAACTATCAATTTCATCTATCTCTTTAACAACTGAAATAACATTAAAAGGAAACATGTGTTGTTTTAGAAACACAACGCCAGTGGTTGATTTAATATTTTAAAGTATTTGCTTCCTGGAGAGAATGTGGTGAGAGCTTTGATTTTACATGGTTTTGTCTTGAATAAGTCTTAACATTGTATCCTTCTTTAGCAGTTCTTAAGATAAGGCATGAAAACCTGCTTGAGAAAATTCATGAACTTGGACTAAAAAGAGACAGCTCAATCTCTTAGGCCTGATTAATCAAACATGAGCCTGTCATTGAGTTTCTTTAACTGTGTGCTAAGAGAAAATGTGTTCTATTTCAAGCTGGCTAGCTAGACAAATAATGGTACTAAACTAGACCCAAGATGCAGATGAGGAAATGCAAACATGCTATTGTGGTTGTTAGGTGCCGTCGAGTCAGTCCCAACTCACAGCAACTCTATGTACAACGGAACGAAACGCTGCCCAGTCCTGCGCCATCCTCACAATTGTTGTTATGCTTGAGCCCATTGTTGCAGCCACTGTGTCAATCCATCTCGTTGAAGATCTTCCTCTTTTTCACTGACCCTCTACCAAGCATGACGTCCTTCTCCAGGGACTGATCCCTCCTGATCACATGTCTAAAGTATATGAGATGAAGTCTTGCCATCCTTGCTTCTAAGGAGCATTCTGGCTGTACTTCTTCCAAGACAGATTTGTTCATTCTACTGGCAGTCCATCGTATATTCAATATTCTTCACCAACACCATAATTCAAAGGCATTAATTGTTCTTCGGTCTTACTTATTCATTGCCCAGCGTTTGCATGCATATGAGGCAATGGAAAACACCATGGCTTGGGTCAGGCACATCTTAGTATTCAAGGTGACATCTTTGCTTTTTAACACTTTAAAGAGGTCTTTTGCAACAGATTTGCCCAGTTCAATGCATCATTTGATTTCTCGACTGCTGCTTCCATCGGTGTTGATTGCGGATCCAAGTAAAAGGAAATCCTTCACAACATCAATCTTTTCCCTGTTTATCATGATGTTGCTTATTAGTCCAATTGTGAGGATTTTTGTTTTTTTTATGTTGAGGTATAATCCATACTGAAGACTGCAGTCTGATCTTCATCAGTAAGTGCTTCAAGTCCTCTTCACTTTCAGCAAGCAAGGTTGTGTCATGTGTATAACGCAGGTTGTTAATGAGTCTTCTTCCAATCCTGATGCCCTTGAGCAAAGATGCTAACACATCATTAGATATCCTCAAGTAACACTAAGTGGATGGCTTTCATGTCCTTCCACATATGGGGACTAGTTTTGATAATGAAAGTAGCACAAAACTTGCATTCACTAAGACCTTCTGACAACCAGCTGTATACCTGATGCCCAGACTGACACAAGGTACCAACTATTGTTGTGTGACGTCAAGTTGATTCCAACTGATAGCGACGCATCCCGATAGGACAGAGTAGAGTTGCCCCATTGGGTTTCCTAGGCTGCCATCTTTACACAGCAGATCACCAGGTCTTTTCTCCCGTGGAGTTGCTGGTAGGTTGGAACCACCCACCTTTAGGTTAGTGGTCAAGTGCTTAACCATTGCACCACCAGGGCTCTCTGGGCACCAACTAGCAGTTGGTAAATGATGGATGAATAAGGATCTACATGAAGGAATGACTAAATGCTGGTGAAATGATCTCAAATCAAGGAAGTTCAGACCAAGAAGCTGTAAAACCCAAGCTCTCAGAGTGGAACTCAGAAAAGGGGAAAAGGCAAGAAGAGAGAGAAAATAGAACAAGAACATAAGGATCCTGGTTTAGTGGGAAGTACTCGTGAATGGCAGGTAGAGGACCTAGGTTCTGTTGAGCTTGGTGTCTACCTTGTGTGTGACTTTGGCAATAACCTTCACTTTTCTGAGCCTCAGTTTCCTCAACTATAAATTGAGGTGTCTCCACCCAATGACATTAAAGACTCTTTTCTGGTCCCAATTTTCAGAATTCCATGGACTCACAGACCTGAACAAATGAAGGTCCTAGCTATATCAGGCCATGAGTGTAGCAGTTACGGGTACAGAACCAGTGGGGAGGGCTTCTTGGAAACTTTGACATTAGAAAGGGGTCTTCAAGTTGGACCTATACTCGTGTCTTCACTAAATGGCACTGCTTTCCTGAAGCTGTGCTAGGGAATCTTGATTCCTGGACAATTTGACACATGACCTAGGAGAAGCCCCAGCACTCCCTGTACTTCATTATGTTCCTAATTGTAAGTGCAAATGTACTAGGAATTGTGATAAATTCTTTATGGGTATGATCTCATTTTGTCCTCACAACAGCCTGAGAGGTTAGAGCTACACTTTATTATCCACATGCTGCAAATGGGTAGAGAGGGCTCAGAGACCTTAAGTGGCCCTACCCAGATCATTTAGCTGGGAAGTAGTAGAGGCTGGATTTGAACCCAAATATATCTGCCTCCAGTTCCCATGTTGTTTCTATAGCACCATGCTGCACAAGTCTCCAGGTATGCACAAAAGGCATCTCCTCCCACCCGACCCATTTATGGGCATGTCAAGAGGTTAATAATATATCCCATTTTACATTTTCTCTTTCTTTATAATTTATAGCCCATTTACTTCCAAAAATAGATCTGAGGTACCTTAAAATTTTATAACACACAACATAGGACATTTTTTATAAAGAATACACACACGCACAAATGAATGCAGGTTTAAAAAATGGTGAAAACTGAAAAGATTTGTAGTCTAGTTAATAGTAATTACCAATGCCAGGTTCCTGGTTTTGTTATTGTACTCAGCTCTGTAAGATGTCTCCATTGGAGGAAGCTGGGTGAAGGATACACAAGATTCTTTGTACTATTTTTGCAACTTCTTGTGAGTCTATAATTATATCAGAATAAAATATAATTAATAAATAAATAAGATTAAAATCAGAAATAATTTAAGATAAGAAATAAATTTGTTCGAGGAATCTGGGATGGTGTGCCACAGATTGCTAGCCCTTCACCTCAAATCTATTTCTTCTTCTTCCTGGACACACAGCTAGACTATATTTCCCATCCTCTTTTGGAGTTAAGAATAGCCATGTGACGGAGCTCTAGCCAATAGAAAGTAAGGAGTGGATGGTTACCACTTCCAGGTCTGATCTATAACAACTTTTCAAATGCCTTCTGCCATGCTCTTTCCCTTCCCATTAACTGAGCACAGATGATGACCAGATTCTAGGAGTTGGCAGGGCTACAAAATGGAAGAAGCCTGAGTAACTGATTAGAGTATGGAGGAGCGCTCCCCACTGATGTTTCCACCTTGGACCATTACATGAGTAAGAAATAAACTTCTACTGTCTTGAAACTACACAGAGTTCTGCTTACGTAGACTATATCCATTGATATTTACTCTATAGAAATTAAAACTGAGAAATGTTTATGATACTTATTTAATTCATTTAAGAATAAGAATAATAAACCCATTACATGTTAACATAAATGCATATTTTTATTAAAAATAAATATATTTTCATGGGAGCGAGGGAGAAAAGAGGGGTTAATGGTGATATAAAAATCATATTGATTAAAGGTAGGGTTGCACAGACAATCAGCATACTTGCTGTCAATTAGTAGTACACCTGTAAAAACTTGAATTGGCAAAAGTTCTGTGATAGATACATTTACAACAACAACACACACACACAAAAAAAAAAAAAAAAGAGAGAGAGAGAGAGAGAATCTGCTGAGGCTGCTTATATACAACCAAAACCTTATGGGATTTGACTCCTTGGTTTGGAGGTTTAAGGTCATGATATCATGGGACATCCCAGTTAATTGGCCTAATGACGTGTTTACTGAGTCTGTTCTCTTAGTTTAGCGCATAGTGCCTGAGGTCTTAAAAGCCTGCAAGGGGCCACCCAAGGCACAAGTGATCTCTATTCAGCTGGAGCAACAGAGGAAGAAGGAGAGTCAGGAATAAGACAGGATATGGAATGTGTGGATAATTGCCCCCATGAACAACTGCCTCCTTTGCCATGACCAGAAGAATTGGATGGTGCCTGGCTACCATTACTAAACATTTTGATCAAAGATTCCATAGAAGAATCTTGATTAAAAGGGGGAAAATGCAGAACAGCATTTCAAATTCTCATGGATTCCAGACTTTCTGGAGCCATGGAGGGTGGATGAACCCCTGAAACTATTGCACTGAGATAATCTTTAAAACTTAAACCAAAAATATCCCCTGTAGTCTTTTTAAAACCAAACAATAGTTTAGCCTAACTACTATGCTCTTTTAAGAACTATATGGGATCAAATTGACAGCACCATCTTGAAGGATTAGATAGGAACCTTAGGGGGCAGTGAGTTTGTTAATGAGGGAGGAACAACTCAGAAAAGGAGGGTGAGAATGGTTGCACAACTCGAAGAATGTAATCCATGTCACTAAATCGTACATGTAGAAATGGTTGAACTGGTGTATGTTTTCCTGTATATAGTGTCAACAACAACAATAAATAAAATTTAGAGGAAAAGGTAAATTAATTAATTAAAAAAATGATTTCCATTTTTTTCAAATCTCTTTAATGCCTGGCTTAATAGAAGACATCTGTTTCCACATTCAAATCTGTGAGATAAATTGTTTTGATTTAAGTACATGATTTAAGTACAGCCTCACATAGCTATAGAGTTGAAAAAGTAGTATTTTAATAGCATTTTCAGATAATTGTGCATATGCTTCTTTAATACTACATCCAAACTCAACAAGTGATAGTTCAAAGGTTAGTTGCAATGTGACACCTGGACCTTACCAATGACCTTTTCATACTTTGTTACATTAAGATCATTGGACTGTCTTGCACTGTGAATGAGTCTTTTACTCCTGCATGATTTTGTAACATCATCCATTGGTCATTTGGAAAACAGTGGTTCACTGAGTTATGCAGATCTTCCCAATATTGACACTTTGTATTATACAACATTTTTTAAAAAAAATCATATTTGTTAATATCACCACCAGTATTATCAGAAAACTCTTCAAGTATCGGGAAATTGTAAAGTTCATAATGGTAGATACGAGTTTTCCAAAATTCTAATTTTCACTTGAAAGATTGAGTATTATATCACTGACAACAAATATTGTCCATTTACTTTCCTTAAAGTGACAAGCTCATTTCTGTCATTTTCAAGAAAATGTTTGCCTAATACCCAAATCTAAATAAAGATAAGTTTGTCTGTCATTCTTTCAAGTAAAACTGATGTCCCTAAAGTGGTACTCGTGAAGAGTGTGCCTCTTAGTCAAGTAGATACAACAGACTAAAGGGGCAGCTTCTGTCCAGAGGTGAGATGGGAAGGCAGAGAGGGTTAGGAGCTGGTTGAATGGTCATGGGGAATCAGCGACGGAAAGGAGGAGTGTGCTGTCGCAGAATGGGGTGAGCATTTACTGAAGAAATACCTTGAAAAATGAAAAAAAAAAACCAAAAAACTGATGTCCTGTGGGAAAAGCGTTCAGTTCATTCAGTTCACAACTCAATTGCGTAAGTGCTTTCCCCCAAGACAACCACCATACTTCAGTATGCAGCAGCAGAGCTTTATGCATACTTCCCATTTCATCACACAGAATATTAAAAAGACATGCATTCAAGAGTAGGGATTTAATAACATTTATCATTTTTACTGCTCATCAAGGACATTCTTAAGTAAGACTGGCATTTCTTTTTACTGAAGTATATGGAGCCCTGGTGGCGCAGTGGTTAAGAGCTACGGCTGCTAACCAAAAGGTCGGCAGTTCAAATCCAAAAGCTGCTCCTTGGAAACCCTATGGGGCAGTTTTACTCTGTCCTATAGAGTTGCAGTGAGTCAGAATCAACTCAGTGGCAATGGATTTATGATGGTAAATGCATGGTTTAAAATCAGGAAAGGTGTGCAGAACCAGGAGACAGCACTGGAGCCCACCCACGGAGTGAGAGAGCTGAGTGCCTTTGCGCAGGAGGCTTCCTGGCGAAGTGGGGTGCCTCCAGGCACTTATCGGTGGAGCTAAAGAGCTTTGGAACATTTGCCCTAGCAGGGCAGACACAGGCAGTGAAGCCCAAGGATCTGAGAGGCCAAGGAACCAGGAAGCAGAAGCTGAAGAGACAAGGAAAACAGAAAACAGAGCTGCCTCAGTCTCAAATGGTATGGTCATGACTTCTGGTGTTTCAAAAGGTGGAGCCAGGGCCTCTGGTGTTTCTAAGGGTGGAGTTGCCACTCAGAGGGACTAGGAGAATGGTGCCCCTAAAGCTGAGGGAGCAGAGTTGCTGTCCCAGTGGGCCTGGAAGGCAGAGCTGAAGCCCAGGGCTGAGGGTCCTCCACTCAGAATCCAGAGAGTCTGGCCAATACCTACAGTCTGGAGGGCAGCGCCATTGTGTAAATTGTCTCAAAGAACAGAGGATTATTTTCAAAGCCTTGAGCACTAATGTAATGTGTTCTGCTGACTTGCTTGGTGCCTGTTATGCCTTCTTTCCCTCCAATTTCTCCCATTTGTAATGGAAATGTCTACCCTGCACCATTGTATTTGCACCATTGTACTTTGGAAGCAGATAACTTGTATTCTAGATTTCATAGATGAGGAAGAATTTTTGGATTTTGGACCTGAAGTTGATTTAAGACTTTTCTATGATATGATGGGGTGAATGTGTTTTACATGTGGCAAGGACATGAATTTTGGGGGGACCTCATACCACGAAGAAACAAGAGCCAGGAGAATAGCGCGTCCTTTGGACCTGGGGTCCCTGCACTGAGAAGCTCCTTGACCAGGAGAAGACTGATGACAAGGACCTTCCTCCAGACCCAACAGAAAGAGAAAGACTTCCCCTGGAGCTGATGCCCTAAATTTGGACTTGCAGCCTACTAGACTGTGAGAGAATAAATTTCTCTTTGTTAAAGCCATCCACTTGTAGTATTTCTGTTATAGCAACACTAGATGACTAAGACAATAAAGAAAATAAAAATCTTCACAACTGGATTAATAAGCAACATCATAATAAGCAGAGATAGAAGTTGTTAAGGATTTCATTTTACTTGGATCCACAATCAACACCCATGGAAGCAGCAGTCAAGAAATCAAACAAGGTATTACATTGGACAAATCTGCTGCAAAAGGCCTCTTCAAAGTGTTAAAAAGCAAAGATGTCACCTTGAGGACTAAGGTGCACCTGATCCAAGTTATGGTATTTTTAATCACGTCATATGCATGCAAAAGCTGGACAATGAATAAGAAAGACTGAAGAAGAACTGATGCATTTGAATTACGGTATTGGCAAAGAATACCGAATATACCATGGACTGCCAGAAGAAGGAACAAATATGTCTTGGAAGAAGTACAGCCAGAATGCTTCTTAGAAGACAGGATAGTGAGACTTCTTCTCGCTTACATTGAACGTGTTATCAGGAGGAACCAGACCCTGGAGAAGAACATCATGCCTGGTAAAGAAGAGGGTCAGCAAAAAAGAGGAAGATCCTCTACGAGATAGAGTGACACACGGCTGCAACAATGGGCTCAAACATAGTAACTGTGAGGAGACCGCAGGACCAGGCAGTGTTTGGTTCTGTTATGCATGAGGTCTCTTAGGAGCTGGAACTGACTCGACAGCACCTGACAACAACAACATGTTGGTAAAAGTATATAATGACCACCACAACCACAGGATAGTTGGTCCCACTGTCTTGATTCGTGCTCAGGAGCCACCATTGCTTTTGCATCATCAGGGCAATACAGTGAAAAGGGCAAATGAAGTCTTATGAAAATAGTTTTGATCTTATGAACTCTCTGAAGCACTTCACTCTCCCAGAGTTAAACAGATCAGACTTTGAGAACCATTCAGGAGAGGCAGGGCAACCTTAAATTAATTCATTCTCTTCCCTCTCTCTTTAATCTTTCTCATTTGTTGTCTCAGCTTGGCTATTGGGAGGTCCTGAAAGAAATTGATTCAAGGACAACACATTGGCTTTCTTACATGCCTTCAGAAGAAAGTCTGAAAATATAAACTGGAATTATAACCATTATCTTTCCCTTTCTTTGCTGATCTGGTCTTCAAAATGATACATTTTGTCCTAAAAAAAAAAAACAAAAGGGGACTCCGGCAAGATGGCGGTCTAGGCAGAAGCACCACGCCGTCCCTCCACAACAAAGATCCGAAAAACTAAGCCAAACAGAGAATCAACA
>NW_004444020.1:4012174-4019647 GCF_000243295.1 Trichechus manatus latirostris
AAAAAAAAGGCCAGAATTACTGGACCAGTGCAGATTGGATGAACCCTCAAGATTATTGCCCTGGGATACCCTTTAAACTTGGAACTTAAACCACTCCCAGAGGTTTCAGTTCAGTTCAGTTTCACCTTTCAGCCAGATGACAAATTGACCCATAATATATATAATATCACCTGTGTGTACTGTGCTCCTCTAAATAATCATCTAGATTAAACCAAACAGTAAACATTTTCCCTAGACCAAACATGAGAAGGTAAGGAGGTACAGGGAAGATAGATTAAGGGAAACAGAGCAAGCAGAATAGAAATAATGTGAATGCTGATATATTGTGAAAAATGTAACCAACTTCACTGAACAAGATGTATAGGAAATTCTTAAATGAGAACCTAATTTGCTGTGTAAACTTTCACCAAAAACACAATGAAATTTTTTTTTAAAAAGTCCAAAAAAATTACACATTTTTGTATATTTTTGTCATATTTTGTGAGGCTCTCTTTTTTTTCTTCTCTCCATCTGTTTCTTTTGTTTATTTATTTATTTTTAATTAATGTACTGGTATTAGTAACAACAGTGCTCCCCAAAAATCATTGGAATTTCTGAATTTCATTGCAGAAATTCCACCAGTCTCAAAGGCTTCTGGAAAATTCTTGAACTGAAAGGGAAAGGAATTTCCCTTCTCTGGGAAAGCTGCCCAATTATTTCTATCCAATTAAAATAACTACGAGTAGCAAGGTCACAAGATCAACAATGATAAGAGAAGCCCCCACCGATGTGAATCCCTGAGCCTCTCATTTCTCTATGCTATAATCTCTCCAACTGGAGAGATTTCATTTCCTCTTTTTCTGCTCTTTTCTTACTCCTAGCTTTCAAACTCTCTTCTGGGGCCCCTACTTGAACCCTGAATCTGATTATCCTTCCTTCTTCTTGGTTAAACTGACTATGGAAATCTCACAAGATTCTAATACTTGCTCCTCTGGTATTTGTTATCTAGGCTTTATTAAATAGTTCTTTGTGTTTATTTATTCTTGTTGATTTGGGAATTTGACTTGGACCTGTGGTATTTGCTACTCTTCATCTCCTATTCTGCCAGTTTGTTTGAATGGTTTTAAAATGAAACGCCTTAATTGGCTCCTCGCCATTGTACATGTGGAAGACATTTTTTTTGGAGTGACATTGTGGTTCATATCACTCCCCCCGACCCCAACCCCGAGAACTGTCTTACTTACCTTCAGGGATGGGGCCCAGCGGCCACTTTTATCATCAGTGACCTGCCCTTCCCCTGACCATTGCTAATTGGGCAAGGGTGGGCACCACACCCAAACATGGCTAAATAGAATGTTTCTCCCAAGAATTTGGAATTGGGCCTAAAATAGATGAGTCCATTTCTGCCAGTTGTTTGACCCAGAGATGGGCCAGCTCAGGAGCTGTGATGGGCTGTACTCCTCCACATGGGCAGAGAAGTCTAGGAGGCTGGTCTGCAGAGGGGCGGGCAGGAAGCAAACGTGCATAGAGGAGGAGAGACAGAGACCTCGCAGCTTTGGAGAGTCAGATGAATCTCCTCCTGGTCTCGAGCCTCTGTCCAGCTCCTGGTCTCAGGCCCTGGAAAACTCTTGTTTCGTCTGGGTTCCAGGGTAGCCCCTTGTCTCCTCCTCAAGAACTCCTCCTTTTTGCTTAAACTAGCTCCAGTTTGACTAAGACCCACATTACGCCTCTTGCCCACCAGGTGTATCCTTCTGGACACAAATGTCCCCTGCTCTGAGAATCCTTCTCTGTCCCTTCCAGGCAGTGAACCATTTCCAGAGTAAACCAGGATTCCTCTACTACCACATTCACACTGTACTATCACACTTACACTCCCACCACTGCCCTCAGGCCCATTAGCTTTGCTTGTCTTCTCATCTATTAGACCCGAGCCTTCAGATGACAGTGACAGTGTCCCACTCAAACCCTTCCCCTAATGCCTAGAACAGTGCCTAGAACCTAGTAGGTGCTGAGTAAGTTTTTTTGGATGAATGAATTTGTGAGAAAATGAATTGATGTGTGGGGAAATCATTTGACTATTATTCAACGACTCATTCAATTTTGCAGGTTCAAAATTTTTTTCCACTGCCAGAAAGAACTAGAATGCAAGTACCATGGGAGCAGGCATGCCTGGTCTTGTCACCAGTGTGTCCCCAGCACACAGCACAGTGCCCAGCATATCCCGATACTCAATAAATGTTTGTTGAATGAATGAATGAATGAGTTCATAGGTATGCAAGGAAAGAGAAGCAAGGGTGTTTCAGCTACAAAAATACTAAATCCTATCCTCCTGTAAGTCCTTGCCCACAAACAGTAATTTTCTAATACTGTCTATTATTTTTCCCTATTATTCACATTCCTTTGTTTAAGAAAGCCTACAGAAGGCAATCAGGTGGTCATTCAGAAGAGTAACAGACCCTGGTTTGCCCTATACCTACCCCATTACTGCATTCTTGACCAAAGCAGATGGCCCCCCTGAAGTTCTGCTGTTTGCTCTTCCTCTTTCTTTCATAATCTCGGGAAAGAGTTCATTTCTCTGACAGTAACTCGTCTCCCTGCTGAGTTCTTCTCTCTCTTTTTCTCCGTTTCTCTTTCTCTCACCCCACACTTCCTCCTCTGATCAGTCAGGGCCTTACAGTGCTTTCCCCCACCTCTCGACATCCATTCTGACCAGAGGCCCCTGCTAAATTCTTTGCCCTGGCTCTGGCTGGGATGGGAGAAAGAAGAAAGCGTGATTCTATTAATTCTCATCACTGATGTTTACTGAGTGCTCTGTCTGACATATTCAGGAGTTACTGGGTTTGAATTCCATGATCCCTGTCATCAAATGACATAAGTTCATGGAAGAAACAGATATTTGATTCCCACGGGATTAGGACAGTATGCCGCCACCACCACCGTATATGTGTCTAAATGAGATTTCAAAGAGATCTCGCAAATAATTATGGATGTATGCACAGATTTACATAAATTTAGAGAAATCTAGGATGCTTGTACAACATAGTATTTGACAGTTAAACACATTAGATGCAATCTAAATATGTAATGCTAGCATAATGATTAAACTCATTCAACAAACATCTGCTGTGTGATCATGTGCTCACAGGCCAGGTACTGCACTGGGTGCTGAGTCCCTGTCTACCATCTAGTGTGGGGAGGGGGCTCAATGGACAAATCATAAGAGAGATAGCCTAGCATGGTGCTTCCAGGCAGGGACTCTGGATGCAGATTCCTCGCTCCCCCACTTACTCCTGGTTGACTGTGGACAAGTTGTTTCACCTCTCTGAGCCTCAGTTTCCTTACCTGTAAAATGGGGCTAATAATAGTACCTACCTCATAGGCCTGCTTTGAGGATGGAATATTTGTAAAGTACTTAGAGCAGTGGCTGACATATAGCACTGTACAAGTGGTAAATAAATAATTTTGGGAATATCCATCTGTGTCTGGCATTGTAAATGAGATTTCTGGTAAGATTGCATTATTGGTCCACCAACCTTTTGGTTAGCAGCTGAGCACTTAACCACTGCACCACCAGGGCTCCTTAGGCCTTACTTTAGCAGACATGAAATCAGTCGAGGTGTGAAATGTGCTGGTTGTGTGTACCTACCCTCTTGAGCATCTCTCAACATCATGAGAGCACGCTGGGGCTAGCGGCTGGTCCTAGGGGCAGGATAGTGAGGTACAGACCACAGCCACCCAAGCTGACCCACAAATACCTAAAGAGAACTAAATGCTAATGGTTGTATGCCCTGAGATTCTGAAATGTTTGTATACAGAAACAATTGACTAATAGAAGATTAACTGAGATTATTTAATGACATGGGGAAATAAACTACTAAGTGGTGGCGAAAGCAGATAACAAAACAATTTATGCAGTAAGATCCTATTTTTTTTTTAAATGTGTGTGTATAAGTATATATATATGGAGCCCTGGTGGCATAGTGGTTAAGAGCTCAGCTGATAACCAAAAGGTTGGCAGTTCAAATCCACCAGCTGCTCCTTGGAAACACTATGGAGAGTTCTACTCTGTCCTATAGGGTCACTGTGAGCCAGAATTGACTCAATGGCACCTAACAACAACAACAGATACACACACACACACATATGTTGCTGTTAGCTGCCGTTGAGTCAACTCTGACTCATGGTGACCTTATGTACTAGAGAATGAAATGTTTCCTGGCCCTGCATCATCCTAGCTGGCATGTTTGAGTACATCACGGAGGCTATTGTGCCAGCCCAGCTTACCAAGTCTCCAAGACTCCAAGATTTGGGTAAGCTGGATTGGCACAATAGCCTCCCCGATGTACTCACTGCACCAGACATGATGCCCTCCTCTAGAGACTGATCGCTCTTGATCACATGCCCAAAGCAAGCGCATCAGGCAATGTTCCGTTGTGGTCCGTAAGGTTTTCATTGACTAATTTTCAAAAGTAGATTACCAGACCTTTCTTTCTAGTGTGTCTTGGTCTGGAAGCTCTGCTGAAATCTGTCCACCCTGGGTGACCCTGCTGATATTTGAAATTCCAGTGGCATAGCTTCCAGCATTACAGCATCACTCAAGCCACCACTGTATGACAAACTGACAGACGGGTGGTGGATATACATAGATACATGCATTCCTAAAAAATATGAACTAAAATGTTAATCACTGATGATGGTTGCACAACATAATGAATGTAACAAATGTCACTAAATTGTGCATGTAAGAAATGTTGAGCTGGCAAATGTTTTGTTGTATATATTTTTACCACAATAAAACAATTTTTAAAAATGTTAGTCAGTGGTTACTGCTGATTGGTAGTGATTTTTTAAAACATTTTGTGTAGTTTCTTTCCTGTGCTTTAAGTGAGCTAAATGGTCATGTTTTTCTTTTGCAGCTAGACTGTGAAATGTTATTTGAGAAGATATCTAGATGCATGGTAGCTGGGTAGCTCTGACTTTGGCACAGATTCTTCTGTGGTGACCTAGCACACACCACCGCAGGACTGGCAGCCCCGCAGAATGTCTGTGATTGTAGCAGTCTGGAAAGTGATTTGTAAGATAGGCTTTCATGGTGACACAACTTGTTAAGATTCTTTGGGATCCTCTGGATGGTTCCTGTGGGGCTTAGAGCATCTTATTTAAATGCATTTTGGACACATACCAAGTCAGTGCTGAAATTAGAGGTTAACATTTAGTTTAAGGGGGAAACAGGAGAGGGTGTGGGGAAGCAAGCTTGAAATATCTGCTCCTCTTGCAGCAATGACTCCATTTTAGGCCCCACTGTCCCACAGCACTGCATTAGCCTCCCCTCCATGACAGGATCTGGCAGATGGTCCCTGGGTGAAGTAAGGAGTGGGTGCCTCCAGCCAGAGCAGTATAACCCGTGCAGGTCCTGCAGCCTTCGCTCCATCTCACTCTGGATTCAGAATCCATACTGGCACCAAAAGTGATTTCCAGCCCTTCATAGAAGAGACTGCTGCTATTTTTTTTAATTTCTTTTTTTTTTTTCAGTCAGTTGTACTGAGATATAATTTACAGGCAATAAAATTCACTCATTGTAACTGTGCATTCGATGAGTTTTTGACAAGCGTGTATACTCCTCTATCCACCACCACAATCAAGACACAGAATTTTTCCATCATCCTGAAGGTTCCCTCAGGTCCCTTCGTGGTCAATCCCAATCCCCATACCTGGCCTCAGGCAACCACTGCTGTGCTTGTTGACTCTAGATTAGGTTTGCTTTTCTAGCATATCATGTGAATGAAATCATAAAGTATGGGTATAGAGAAAGCCTCTGGCTTCTTTCGTTTTCCACAGTGTTTTCGATATTCATTCAAGTTGTTGTGTATATTAATAGTTCATTCCTTTTTATTGCTTAATAGTAGTCCATTGTACAACTTGATCCATTTTTCTTTTGATGGCTATTTGGGTGGTTTCCAGTTTCCAGCTATTATGATTAAAGTTTTATTTTATTTTTTGAGCTCCAATTGTGCTCTTTTACTTCTCAATAGCTGTTAAGGGACTCACTTGCTTTTGAATGAATAATTTTCCCAGAAGCTTGCTTTTGCACTAAGTAAGAAAAAAAGATCTGCGATCAAACAAATTGATCATTCATTCATTCATTCAACTAATCACTCATTCAATTATCCAATAAACATTTACCTATCACCAACGACTCGACAGCACACAACAACTATTACTACTAGTAATGATTTAGTAATATTATTCATTGAGTACTTAATAAATGTTAAGGGTGCCATGCTTAGAATGCTGCTGGGATTATTTCATCTCTCACAACAGTCCTATAAGGTAGCTATTAACTGGGCCCAGCTTTACGTACTTCCTAAACCATAAAGTGTTATGCAAATAAAATTGCATTTAAAAAAAAGAATTTCCTATATAACTCAGATTTTTCATTTATTTATTGATCCAGTTGCTGTGAATTGATGAGGTTTTATTGCATCTCTTCTTTAATCAAGACCAAATGGTCTATGACACTGCTCAGGCTTTTATGTTTATTGGGGTTGAAGTGGTGCCCGGCCGACACTGGGAGGAAGACATTACACTCCCAACATCCCTGATGTCAGAGCAAGATTGGTATTCGCTCCAGGCACATGCAGAACACTTATCTTCCAGACACATGATTAAACCAAGGTGCTATATAAGTCAAATAAATAAGTAAAGCATTAGAAAGCCAAGGGCAATTCTGTTCTTATTGGGAACATGGAAATGTAGTTGACTTTCTCTGAGTTCCTACTGAATGCTAATGCTGGACCAAGTACTTTGCAAAGAGAAAGAAAAAAAGAATAAGAGAGAGAATGTCTTGACTCTTAAAGAGTGCAATTAGTATAAGATCCAGAAATAAGCTGGTAGATACCAAAAAAATATAAATAAGGGGAGAAAATAAACATTTATTGTGCTAAGGAATGTGGTGCTAGCCCAGTGGTTCTCAAACTTGGACAGGCATTAGAATCACCTAAAGGGCTTGTTAAAACATAGACTGCTGGGCCTCACTCTCAGAGTTTCTGATTCAGTAGGTCTGGAGGAGGGCTCAAGAATTTGCTTTTCGTTCATTGCAGCACTGTTCACAATAGCAAAAAGACAGAATCAACATAGATGCCCATCAACAGATGAATGGATTAACAAACTATGGTATATCTACACAATGGAATACTATGCAACAATAAAGAAACATCTTATAACATGGAGGAAGCTGGAACTCATTATGCTCAGTGAATTTAGTCAGTCACAGAGGGACAAATATTGTATAAGACCACTATTATAAGAACTGAAGAAAAGGTTTAAACACAGAAGAAACATTCTTTGATGGTTACAAGGGTGGGGAGGGAGGGGGAGGATTATTTATTAACTAGATGGTTGATAAGAATTATCTTAGGTGAAGGGAAGGACAGCACACACTACAGGGGAAGTCAGCACAACTGGACTAAACCAAAGCTAAGAAGTTTCCTGAAT
>NW_004444020.1:4019747-4032310 GCF_000243295.1 Trichechus manatus latirostris
AGCTTGCAAGCGGCCATCTAAGATGCATCAATTGGTCCCAATCACCTGGAGTAAAGGAGAATGAAGAACACCAAAGACACAAGGAAAGTATTAGCCCAAGGGACAGAAAGGGCCACATAAACCAGAGACTTCATCAGCCTGAGACCAGAAGAACTAGATGGTGCCCAGCGACCACCAATGGCCGCCCTGACAGGGAACACAACAGAGAGTTCCTGATGGAGCAGGAGAAAGGTGGGGTGTAGAACTCAAATTCTAGTAAGAAGACCAGACTTAACGGTCTGACTGAGACTGGAGGAACCCCAGAAAGCTTGGCCCCTGGATTCTGTATCAGCCCGAACTAAAACAATTTCCGAGGCCAACTCTTCAGACAGGGATTGGACTGGACTGTGGGACATAAAGTGATACTCAGGAGCAGTGTGTCGCTTAGCTCAAGTAGATACAAGAGACTAAATGGACAGCTTCTGTCCAGAGGTGAGACAGAAAGGCAGAGAGGGTTAGGAGCTGGTTGAATGGACATGGGGAATCGGGGTGGAAAGGAGGAGTGTGCTGTCACAGTATGGGGAGAGCAATTAGGGTCACCATAACAATGTATGTATAAATTTTTGTATGGGAGACTAACTTGCAATGTAAACTTCATTTAAACTACAACAATAAAAAAAAAAAAAAAAGAATTTGCTTTTCTAGCAAATTTCTAGCAGGTGATGCTACTGTTCCAGAGACTACACTTTGAGATCCACTCAAAGTAGATAATAAATGTTAGACATACGTATGATCTCATTTAAACATCCCAGGAGCACTATGAAGTAGGTCTCATTGTCCCTATTTTGCACTTGAGGAAAGCAGAGTTCAGAGAATTTTCAGAACTTGCCCCAGGTCCACAGTTAATGAATGGTAAAGCCACGATTTGCATCTATTTCTGTCTCCCTCCAAAACCCATGGTTTTTTCACTATTTCAAACTGCCCCCAGACACTTCCTGAAAGAGCGAACTTAGAATATTACCTGAGCTGGTCAATGTTGTAAGAATCTCCAGGCTTTGGGAATAAACAGGCATGGTGACATCATTTAGGATCACATGCTACTAAAATAATAGGATGGTTAACTGAATGGTTTGGAAAGGATCCAGAATGTAGAAGTCAATGATCCTGACTAAAACTTCCTGATTCCCTGAAGCTAAACTAGAATGCAAAAAACCTCCTGGCAACCCACCACATCTGCTTCCTCGTTTCATAATGATGGAGACTGGTTACAAATCAGATTTTCACCTGACTATCCTCCCTGCTTCCTCCCATGAGCCTTCTGTCCCATTTATTTAGTACAGAAAACAATTCTATGAAGATGTAGAAACGCAAAGATGTCAAACTTGTGTAGAATTTTTCTCACGTGAATAAAGGGATCCTATCTCCCTGTTGAATTTTTATCTTCTAAAAGACTTTAATTGAGACACAAATTACCAATTTAAGAAATAAGAGGAGTGACAGGATGATAAAGGAAATTTATGGACAACTTTATGCCAATAATTTTGATAACTTAGATGAAATGGATAAATTTCTTGAAAGACACAAACTACCAAAGTTCACTGAAGAAGAAATAGATAACCCGAATAGCTTTATTGAGTTATTGTCTTAATTATCTACTGCTGCTATAACAGAAATACCACAAGTGGATGGCTTCAACAAAGAGAAATTTATTCTCTCACAGTTTGAGAGACTAGAAGTCCAAATTCAGGGTGCCAACTCTAGAGGAAGGCTTTCTCTCTCTGCTGGTTCTGGGGGAAGGTCCTTGTCATCAATCGTCCTCTGTTGAGGAGCTTCTTAGCTCAGGAAACCATGGTCCAAAGGATGAGCTCTGCTCCCAGTGTTGCTTTCTTGGTGGTATGAGGTCCCCATGTCTCTCCGCTCTCTTCTTTCTTTTATATCTCAAAAGAGATTGGCTTAAGACACAACCTAATCTTCTAGACTAAGTCCTGCCTCATTAACATAATTGAGGTAGGATTTACAACACATAGGAAAATCACATCAGATGACAAAATGGTGGACAATCACACAATACTGGGAATCATTAGCTAAGTTGACACATCTTGGGGGGAACTCATACCGTCAATAAACAAGAGCCAGGAGAATAGTGTGTCCTTTGGACCCGGGATCCCTGCGCTGAAAAGTTCCTCAACTGGGGAAGATTGACGACAAGGACCTTTCCCCAGAACCAACAGACAGAGGAAGCCTTCCCCTGGAGCTGGCACCCTGAATTCGGACTTCTAGATTCCTAAACCATGAGGGAATAAATTTCTCTTTGTTAAAGCCATCCACTTGTGGTATTTCTGTTATAGCAGCACTGGATAACCAGGACAATTATTTAAAAAAAAAAAAAGAATTTATAATTTAAAACCTTTCTACAAAGAAAAATCCAGGCCCAGATGCCTTCACTGGTGAATTCTACTGAACATTAAAGAAGAAACAATATCAATTCCATACAAATTCTTCCTGAAATTGAAGAGGAAGGATTACTTCCCAACCAACTCAATGAGCCTAAAATTTCACTGAAAGTAAAAGACTTTAATTCAAGTTGAGACCAAAGACTGTACTATTATGGGGTGGAGGAAAAAAATAACAATTTCAGTTAACACTTGGGAAGATGTAATCCTGAATCTCACAGCAGCCCCCTGAAGTAAGCAAGATTCATTTATGTCCCTGTTTTGCCCATGAGGAAATTGGTTGTGGGGAGCTCACACCTATTCTCTTGGTGGTAGGGAAGGAAGAAGTAGGAGACACCAAAAATAAATTCAGCCTGTTTCACAATTTCCTTGTGAATGAGGTCAGAAAAAGTTCAGCATCACCAGAGAATGAGTGATAAAGAGGGGTCTTAGAGAAGGGCTCCAGACATGGCAAATACAATCACCTCATGGGCAGTCATTTTTTGTTTGTTGGTTTTTAATTTTTTATTATAGAAAATCTCAAACTTACCAAAAAGGAGATAGAATATAATGAAGCCCCATACCCTTTACCCAGCCTCAACAAACAACCATCAACCAACCAGTCCTATCCATCCATACCTCTATCCACTTCCCCCATCACGTATTATTTTGAAGAAAATTCCACACATTATATCATTCATCCACAAATATTTCAATATGTATGTCTAAAACAGGGTCTCTTGACCTCTGTGCTATCGACATTGCTGACCAAATAATTTTTTGTTGTGCAAGGCTATCCTGGGCAACATAAGATGTTCAGCAGCATCCCTCCTCCCACCTCCGCCCCAGTTTTCACAGCCAAAAATGTCTCCAGATATTGTCAAATGCTCCCTGAAGGGGCAAAACCTCCAAATGGAGAACGATTGCTCTAAAAGAGAAGGACATTTTTAAAAAATATGTATAATAATATCAGAATTGGTCAATGTTTAGCCATTTCAGAAGGTAGTATATGATCAAGAACCGATGGTATTGAAGGAAGATATCCAAGCTGCACTGAAGGCATTGGAGAAAAACAAGCCTTCAAGAATTGACTGAATACCAATTGAGATGTTTCAACAAACGTATGCAGCGCTAGAGGTGATCACTCATCTATGCCAAGAAATTTGGAAGATAGCTACCTGGCCAATCGACCAGAAGAGATCTATATACATGCCCATTCCAAAGAAAGGTGGCCCAACAGAATGTGTAAATTATCAAACAATACCATTACTATCACAGGTAAGTAAAATTTTGCTGAAGATAATTTAAAAACAGTTGCAGCAGTACATCAACACGGAACTGCCAGAAATTCAAGCCGAATTCAGAAGTGGATGCGGAATGAGGGATATCATTGCTGATGTCAGATGGATCTTGGCTGAAAGCACAGAATACCAGAAAGATGTTTATCTGTGTTTTATTGATTATGCAAAGGCATTTGACTGTGTGGAGCATAACAAATTATGGAGAACATTGCGAAGAATGCAAATACCAGAACATTTAATTGTGCTCATGAGAAACCTGCACATAGACAAAGAGGCAGTCATTCAAACAGAACAAGAGGATACTGTGTGGTTTAAAATCAGGAAAGGTGTGCATCAGAATTGTATCCTTTCACCATACTTATTCAATCTGTATGCTGAGAAAATAATGCGAGACGCTGGACTATATGAAGAAGAACATGGCATCAGGATTGGTGGAAGACTAACAACCTGAGATATGCAGATGATACAACCTTCCTTGCTGAAAGAGAAGAGGTCTTGATGAAGATCAGTATTTTTTAAATACTGATGAAGAATAAAGACTACAGTGTTCAGTATGGATTACACCTCAACATAAAGAAAACAAAAATCCTCACAACTGGACCAGGAAGCAACATCATGATAAATGGAGAAAATAATGAAGTAGTCAAGGATTTCATTTTACTTGGATCCACAATCAACACCTGTGGAAGCAGCAGTCAGGAAATTAAATGATGTATTGCATTGGGCAAACCTGCTGCAAAAGACCTCTGTAAAGCGTTAAAAAGCAAAGATGTCACTTTGAGGACTAAGGTGCACCTGACCCAAACCATGGTATTTTCAATTGCCTCATATGCATGTGAAAGCTGGACAGTGAATAAAGAGGACAGAAGAAGAACTGATGCCTTTGAATTATGGCGTTGGCAAAGAATACTGAATATAGCATGGACTTCCAGAAGAACAAACAAGTCTGTCTTGGAAGAAGTACAGCCATAGTGCTCCTTGGAAGCGAGGATGGTGAGACTTTGTCTCGTTTACTTTGGATGTGTTATCAGGGACTGGACATCATGTCTGAGTCGATTCCAATGCATAGCAACCCTATAGGACAGAGTAGATCTGCCCCATAGGGTTTCCAAGGAGTGGCTGGTGGATTCGAACTGCCAGCCTTTTGGTTAACAGCCTTGGCTCGCCATAGCTCTTAACCACTGCACCACCAGGGCTCCTGCTAAAGTAAAGGTCAATGAAAAAGATGAAGACCCTTGATGAAATGAATTGACACAGAGACTGCAACAATAGGCTCAAACACAGCAACGATAGTGAGGATGGCACAGGACTGGGCAGTGTTTTGTTCTGTTGTACACAGGGTCACTATAAGTCAGAACCAACTCAACAGCACCTAACAACAACATCAATACTATCACTACACCTAAAAAAGTTAATAACTATTTTTAATGTAATTAAATATCTAGTCAGTGTTTAAAATTCCAATTGTCACATAAATGTTATGTGTTTTTTTTTCCAACAGTTTTTTAAAATAAGTATCCAAATAAGGTCCACACATTGTGATTGGCTGATAAATCTTTTCAAGTATATTTTAATCTGTAGGTACCCCTTGTAGTATTTATTTTCATTTATTTATTGATTTTGCTGTGTATTTTTTTGACGAAAACAGGACATTTGACCTATGGAGTTTCTCACAGTCTGGATTTTACTGACGGCATCTCCATGGTATAGTTTAACATTTTCTTCATCCTCTCTATGTCCTGTAAATAGCAGCAGGATCTAGAAGGTTCAATTTTTTTGGCAAGAATACTTGGAAATGGTGTTGTGTTCATCTATCAGGAGGCACCTGGTGTAAGCAGTCATTGGTGCTTGATGCCATTCTATCATTCCTTCTTCACTTATTAACTGAAATTCTTCTATAAAGAGAAATTTCCCCTCATGAGCAATTTATGTATAGATTACCAATGGTTGCCTGCAAGATTGAAATGAACAAAGTTCTGAAGACTTGTCCAAACTCAGCAGAAAGAAGGCCAGGATTGATTACTGATGTTTGGCATGGACACGTGATTGGACAATGTAGTAATTATGATCCGTAATTGAATCTACTAACTCTCCTGTTTTGGAATTAAAGTCTCCATAGAAAGAGTAGATGAGATTATTGCGGTTTAGGGGCAGAGTGTTGGGTGTGATTATGGAGTAGACTCAGGCTCAGAATCAAAGGCTTTTCCTTTTTGTTTGTAATGATAATTCCAGTGTTTAACAGTGTGCAAGGCAATGGGCACCCCTCAGTGCTGTTTGTGAGAATGGAAGTAGGGACTTTTCTAGAAAGAAGCCCTGGTGGTGCAGTGGTTAAGCGCTCAGCTGTTAACCAAAAGGTTAGTGGTTTAAACCCACCCAGTGGCTCCACGAGAGAAAGACCAGGCAATCTGCTCTCACATTGCAAAGATTACAGCCTAGGAAACCCTATGGGGCAGTTCTACTCTGTCACATGGGGTGCTGTGAGTCATAATTGACTCAGGGCATCTAACTACAACAGTCAAAGGAGAGATCAGGAGGATGGACACCAAGGCGCTGGCCCCTGTGAGGAGGAGAGAGAAACTGATTGCTCCAAGTCTTTTAAACAAGGAACTCAGGATTTCTGTGGAATAAGAAAGAAAAATCCATTTGGGACCCACACAGCCCTTGTTTCAAATCTGAACTCTACTAACCACCTTCCCCCACCCTATCTGGATGTCCTGGAGCAAGTTACTTTTCTTTTCCTAGCCCCAGTTTCCTCATCAATAAAATGCCGGCGCGTAATAACACCTGTCTTGGCAAGGATCAAATGAGAACATGCGTGTGAAGGCATCCTGTAAACTGCAAACCACCAAACAGCATGTTATTATCATGTTAGTAAATTATACACACAAGGACATGTTAAACAGGAACAAAACATCTGCAGCAGACAAGCATGGAATTGTTCCTTGCAGCAGATTTTTGATGGCTCTCTGAGGTCAAAACAACTCAAGGTTTAGTCACTCTGGGACTGAACCCATATATTAACATCTATCCAAATTGTTCTTACAATCCTATTTATAGATGCACTAATCATTAAATATTGTTGGAACACTTTGCCACAACTCGGTTGTTAAATTGCTTGGCGAGTAGCATGTAACCAGTGGCTCAGAGGAAGCCTGCGTGGTTTACGAGTTTGGCAGCTCATAACTCCAGGCCCTCACCTTATCCTCACACACTAGTCTCAGTCACCTTGGAAACTGCTCTATTCTAGATGCAGCGCACAGAACGCCCAGGCTGACATGGAATTAATCAGCAGCCGCCTTCTCTGCTGGTCTCTGCTACTGAAAAACCGTCGGTGCCTCTAGTCTCAAGCCACTTTAGGAGAATCTGTGGTGGGGTTTTAAGGATCTTCCAGGGAAAAATGTAATATAAGAGGCTGGGGTTTATGAGAAAATAGAAAAAGAAAATGAGGGAGAAGGACAGCTACCACCAATGACCACCCTGACAGGGAACACAATAGAGAGTCCCTGATGGAGCAGGAGAAAGGTGGGGTGCAGAACTCAAATTCTATAAGAAGACCAGATTTAATGGTCTGACTGAGACTGGAGGAACCCTGGAAAGCATGACCCCTGGATTCTCTTTCAGCCCAGAACTAAAACAATTTCCGAGGCCAACTCTTCAGGCAGGGATTGGACTGGACTATGGGACATAAAGTGATACTCGACAGCAGTGTGCCTCTTAGCTCAAGTAGATACAAGAGACTAAACAGGCAGCTTCTGTCCAGAGGTGAGATGGGAAGGCAGAGAGGGTTAGGAGCTGGTTGAATGGACATGGGGAGTCAGGCATGGAAAGGAGGAGTGTGCTGTCACAGTATGGGGAGAGCAATTAGCGTCACATAACAATGTATGTATAAATTTTTGTATGGGAGACTAACTTGAAATGTAAACTTCATTTACTCTACAACAATAAAAAAATTAAAAAAAAAGCAAGGAGCCAGCTGCCATGAAAATTACTACTTAGACTACAAGGAAAAGGCTCGAAAGCTGTTTGATTTCACATCTCATATATAGAATAAAAAACTTTTAATGATGTAAAAAAAAAAAAAAGAAAATGAGGAAGAAGGAAAAAGGAAAAGAGGGGAGGAAGAAAAAAGCAAAGAAAACAAGATTAGAAGCAAGAAAATGAGGGAAGAAGAAAGGACTATTATTATGTTTTACAGTTGAGGAAGCTGAGGCTCAGAGGTCCAAGGTCACATAACCAGTAAGTATCAGAGCTGTGTTTCAAATCTAAGAGAAATAAAGCCCTTAAGGAGAAAAAAAAAAAAATTCCCAAAGAATATTGAATTTTCCAGTTGCCCAAAGGTATTAAAGACATCACCTGTGTTTACATCCTTTAGGTGGAGGGTACACTTCATGGGGAAGATATAAAGACACCTCTTTGGTGTCTTTTTAAAAGTGAAATGCTCAGAGCCAGAAAAATCTTACTGAAACTGGTCCACCTGGACATTGCTGGTGGCCGTGGAAAGCAATCTACAATGTACCAAGAGTCATAATATGTTAAATGTTTGTTCCGGTTGTAATTGCTGCATAACAAATTACTCTAAAATTTAGCAGCTTAAAACGCCCATTTTATTATGCTCATGGGTTCTGTGTGTCAAGAATTCTGACAGGGCACAGTAGGGTTGGCTTATTTTTGTTCATCAAAGACTGGGGCTTCAGCTGGGAAGACTCTATAGCTGGGGGCACTCAATGGCTGGGGTTGGAATCATCCGAAGATTTGAATAGGCTGAATGTCCAACGAGGCCCACTCACATGGCTGCCATTTGGTGCTGGCTGTTGGCTGGGAACTCAGCTGGGCTGCTGCCTGGAGCATCTATCTGTGGCCTTTCTAGTACGGTGACCTCAAAGGAGTTGGACTTTGTGGCTGACTTCCCCCAAAGCAAGCATCCCTGACCAGGACTTGGAAGTCACATAGCTGTATACATTGTATTCCTTCAATGGAAGCAGTCGAAATCCCACTAGTATCAGGAGGAGGGGACAGAGATGGCCCCTTTTGATGGGGGGTGACAAGATCATGTGGGATGGGAGATACTGTTGTGACCATCTTTGGAAAATACAACCTACCATATTCTTTGACTTGCTAAGTCTCAGTTCAGGGGTTCAATCTTCAGAAAATTATCCAAGGGGTAGAAAAAGCTATATGAATGCGAAAGTTCATTGTGGCCTTATTTGTAATGAAAAAAATATGTAAACAATCTAAACATTCAACAATAATTGTGTGGCTACATAGATTACGAAGTGTCTGTCACTGGGTACCAATGAGTCAAATCTGACTAATGGCAGCCCCATGTGAATTGCCAGTACAGTAGAACTGCCCCCAGAGGGTTTTCTAGGCTGTAATCTTTACAGGAGCAGATTGCCAAGTCTTTTCTCTTGTGGAGTTGTTGGGTGGTTTCAAATCCCTAATCTTTCAGTTAGCAGCCAAGTGCTTAACCATTGAGCAACCCCGGCTCCCTTATGAAGTATTCAATGGAAGATTAGGCAGCACTGAAAGACAAAACTGCCCTCATGTGGATTCTGGTTCATCCATCACACTGAGCTCCAACTATTCACCTCTCTGTCTTGACGACTGACTGTGATGAGTGAAGTAAACTACACAGCAAAATAGAGGACATGTTTTCAGTGTATCCTAAATAAAACCAAAATACAAAAAATCACATGTATACACAGATTGCTGTATTAAAAAGAACATATGCAATGGATGAACAAAATGTATTACATACATAAAAAGGAATGGAGTACTGATACATGATACAACACGGATAAACCTTGAAAATATTACATTAAAGACATCAGTCACAAAAGGAGAAATACTGCATGATTTCACTTAAATGAACTATCTAGAATAGGCAAGAATATACAGACCAAAAGGTCCATGGGGGGCACAAATGGTTTGCACTCACCTACTAACCAAAAGGTTGGTGGTTTGAATTCACCCAGGGTTGCAATGAAAGAAAGCCCTGGCAATCTGCTTCCATAAAGATTACAGCCAAGAAAACCCTATGCAGCTCAGTTCTACTCTATATATAACACATGGGGTCATCATGAGTCAGAATTGACTCAGTGGCAATAGATTTGGTTTTTTATACACACCAGGGGCAGATGGGAGGGAGAAGGAAAGGAGGACTCATTGCTTAGGGGATACTGAGCTTCTGTTAAGGCTGAAGGAAAGACTTGGAAAAGGATAATGGTTATGGTTGCACAACATGATGAACACCATTAATGCCATTGAATTGTACATGTGAAGAATGTTGAAACACCATGTTTTGTTACATATACATTTACCACAATTTAAAAAAGAAAAAAGCACATACACTTGGCATCAAAGACTGGGAGGAAACATAGAAATGAAAACAGTTGCTGTTTACAGGGCTAGAATTATAGGTGACTTTTTTTCTCCTTTCCATGTTCCAGACTTTCTTGGTTTTATCACCTTTATAATAATACTTTTTAAAAACACTGAGATGTCAGGATGAAAAGCAGGCATAGAAAAGGAGGGCATCAGGGAAACGGAGGAGGATGTGAGGGGAGTATATCAGTCAGCTATTGCTACATAACAAAACACCCCAAAATGCAGCGGCTTCAGCAATAACCACCGCTAAGCTTCCTGCGTGAGTCAGCTGGTGCGTGGCTATGCTGGGATCAGTCATGCATCTCTGGGTTGCAGGAAAGAGGTCAGTTCTAGCCTGGGCTTTTCTGGGCAGCTTGGGTTGGGCAGCTCTGCTCCATGTCTTTCATCTTCCTGGGACCAGTGGGCTAGCCAGGGCCACGTTCTTCTCATGGCAATGGCAGAAGTGTAAAAGACAAGTTGTTATATGACCCTAAATGTTCTCCCTATACTGTGACAGCACACTCCTCCTTTCCACCCCTGACTTCCCATGTCCATTCAACCAGCTGCTGACCCTCTCTGCCTTCCCATCTCACCTCTGGACAGGAGCGGCCCATTTAGTCTCATGTATCTACTTGAGCTAAGAAGCACACTCTTCATGAGTATCATTTTATGTCCCACAGTCCAGTTCAATCTTTGTCTGAAGAGTTGGCCTCGGGAATTGTTTTAGTTCTGGATTGACAGAGAGTCCAAGGGCCATGCCTTCTGGGGTTCCTCCAGTCTCAGTCAGACCATTAAGTCTGGTCTTTTTACTAGAATTTGAGTTCTGAACCCCACCTTTTCCTGCTCCACCAGGGACTCTCTGTTGTGTTCCGTGACAGGGTGGTCATTGGTGGTAGCCGGGCACCATCTAGTTCTTCTGGTCTCAGGCTGATGGAGTCTCTGGTTTATGTGGCCCTTTCTGTCTCTTGGGCTAATACTTCCCTTGTAACTTTGGTGTTCTTCATTCTCCTTTGCCCCAGTGGGTTGGGACCAATTGATGCATCTTAGATGGCCACCTGCTAGCTTTTAAGACTCCAGATGCCACTCACCAAAGTAGTATGCAGAACATTTTCTTAATAAACTTTGTTATGCCAGTTGACCTAGATGTTCCCTGAAAGCATGGTCCCCAGACCCCTGCCCTGTTTACAGAGTTTTCATGTTGCTGCTTATTTACAATTTAAAAGATTTCTGAAATTAGTACTATGCTTCTTCACCCTCCTTGATCACGATATAAAACTGCATGATTTGTAATTACTAGGTTGTGTGTGTGTGTGTGTCTGTGCCATTGCAGAAGGTGAGTGCAAAGTAATTTTATAAATAGATGTGTCAAAGGAAAGATAAGCCATTTTATTTGAATTATAAATACTTTATAATACTACAAATATTATGATTTGAAATGTTTAATTTCAAAATTAATATATATGTTTCAGAGCTATTGAAAGAGATTAAATGTTATGTGTTACATGAAATAAAGGTTTCAGTAGGTTTTCACTTTGTCTGTATTCTAAATGAGGAGCCCTGGTGGTGCAGTGGTTAAGCTCTTGCTGCTAATTGAACCCACCAGTGGCTCCGCGGGACTAAAGACTGGGCCATCTGCTCCTGTAAAGATTACAGCCTAGGAAACTCTATGGGGCAGTTCTGTTTCTGTCATACAGGGTCACTATGAGTCCGACTCAACTCAAAAGCGCCTAACAAAAACAAATTCTAAATGTTACTAATTTTGATTAATTAACTTTATTCAGCTTTACTTTCAAAACATTGTTTGAAATGCAGATAAATTCAAACCTCTGGTTTCATTTGAAACTGATAACTGCCAGTTATTTTAACTATCTTAATAGTAGCCTTACTTGTTATCTGAGAAGAAAAATGTGTCTGCGTCTTAGGTGCTGTATTTTCTAATATGTCATAACTTTTTTTTAGTTGTTCTTTTCTTACTAAAAATATATTTTCTTTTCACCATATAAAAATAAGAATGTAAAAAAAACAAAACCATTAGTAATTACCTTAACTTTTTTTTGTTTGTTTATTGTTGTAGTTTAAGTGAAAGTTTACATTTCAAGTTAGTCTCTTACACAAAAATTTATACATACATTGTTATGGGACCCCAATTGCTCTCCCTATACTGTGACAGCACACTTCTCCTTTCCACCCCTAATTTCCCATGTCCATCCACCCAGCTCCTGACCCTCTCTGCCTTATCATCTCACCTCTGGACAGGAGCTGCCCATTTAGTCTCATGTCTCTACTTCAGCTAAAAAAGCACACTCTTCAAGAGTATCATTTTATGTCACACAGTCCAGTCCAATCTTTGTCTGAAGAGTTGGCCTTGGAAATTGTTTTAGTTCTGGGCTGTTAGAGAATCCGGGGGCCATGCTTTCTGGGTTTCTTCCGGTCTCAGTCAGACCAGTAAGTCTGGTCTTTTTACTAGAATTTGAGTTCTGCACCC
>NW_004444020.1:4032410-4041675 GCF_000243295.1 Trichechus manatus latirostris
GTGGTAGCCGGGCACCATCTAGTTCTTCTGGTCTCAGGCTGATGGAGTCTCTGGTTTATGTGGCCCTTTCTGTCTCTTGGGCTAATACTTTCCTTGTAAGACAAGTCTCTTGAGACCTAAGCCCAGAACTGGCACATTTTCACTTGTGTCTTATTCACATGGTCAAACCTAAAGTCAAGAGGTAGGGTCCAACCACAGAGGGAGGGCACTGCAAAGTTATATGGCAAAGGACACAGGGAGGGGTGATAAATAGAGGCTAACAATATAATCTACAACAGGAAGGGAAAGGAAAACAAAGTAGTAGATGGCGATGAGAAGAAGCTCATAGGAGGAGTTCAAGGACACAATGGATAATAGTGACTCAGCTCATCAGTGTCCCTACACATAAAAAAAAAAAAAAACCTCCCACCAGAAACCTCCTGCCTCTGTTCTCCTGCCCTCATACTTGATGCATGGGAGCCACACTTAGAAGAGGGGTGGTTGGTAGGGAGTGGGGAAAGGATAAAGCAAGTCAAAAATGGCAGATATGACTGCAGAAGAGCTGTTGATGGAAGGTGACCCCCTAGAACATGAGAGGTAGACATACAGAAGGAAACATCTGGCTGCCTACCTAATTTCCATTCCTCCCACCTCAACAAGAAGAAATCTGGCCTAGCCCCAGCCAGAGGGGATAGATCCTGATTGGTCTAACCCAACCCTTCTGGTCCCATTCTCCCACTTAGTGGCTGGTTTAGGAGTGGTCACATGATACAATTCTAACCAGTGAGGGGAAGTCTGCTGGGGGGTGGGGGCTCCTAGGGAAAAAAAAGACAAATCAGAAGAGGTGTCCTCTCTTCTTCAACTTGTTGTCCTGTTTGGTTTTGCCACCGCCATCCTAAATGGCAAAGTGGAGAAAAGGAAAGAACCTCGGACTCAATGACATTGATAACAACTGAATTAGCCAACCCTAGAGCTGCCCTGCCTCTGGGTTGTTTGACATCTGAGATGAATTTTATTTTCTCCAGTCTGGTCCCCAATTCCAGACTCCAAGTACACTCAGCTGCCTGTGTGGCCTCTCCATTTGGATGTCTAATAGGCATTTCTCTTGGGATTTGGTGGGATTCCCCAGAAGCAGAATAGGAAATGGACACTCTGGAAATAGTGCCACAAAAATGTCACTTGTTAGTGAGGTGGCCTGGTGCAGAGGAGAGACACCAGTGTGAGCCCGACAGTCCTCAGCCTGAATGTTTGTTCTGCTACATCCTTAACTGTGTGAACTCCTTAACCTTTGTGGTTTCCTCATTTGTAAAATGGGGATGATAATAGAGTTGAAGTGAGGATTACATAAGACAACATACAAAAAACTCCTAGCACATTGTTGTTGTTGTCAGCTGCTGTGGAGTCACCGCCAACTCATGGTGACTCCATGCACAAGGAGATCAGACCATGGTGATCTACAAGGTTTCTACTGGCTGATTTTTTGGAAGTAGATCACCAGGCCTTTCTTCCTAGCCTGTCTTAGCCTGGAAGCTCTGCTGAAACCTGTCCAGTATCATAGCAACACGCAAGCCTCCACTGTCAGATGACTGGCGACTGTGCTTGAGGTGCATTGGCTAGATCTAACCTACGTCTCTGGCACGGAAGGTGAGAATTCTACCACTGAGCCATCACTGCCTCTCTCCTAGCACATAAACCAAACCCAAACCAAACCCATTGCCATCGAGTCGATTCCAACTCATAGCAATCCTATAGAACAGAGTCGAACTGCCCCATAGGATTTCCAAAGAGCGGCTGGTGGATTCGAACTGCCGACTTTTTGGTTAGCAGCCAAGCTCTTAAGCACTGCGCCACCAGGGCGCCAGCCCTAGCACATAGTGCTCAGTAGATGTAATTGGTTCCCTTTGTTGGTGGGGGATGAATCACAAAATCTGTGTCAGAAGAAGCTTGTCAGGTACAATAAATGATTGCGTTTCCTGAATTAACATAGCAGGATCTTGTCTCTTGCGCTAATATCCCCATTCATTGCTCACTGTAGGGCATAGGGGAGAGAACCAATTCTGCTGGGTATTTAGGCAGTATTCCTCAAGTGTGTTCTGGAAAACATGATCTTTGTAGGTTATAAACGAGTGTTATGAAGAGGGAAAAAGAATTCTACGGTCAAATAACTTTGGGAAACACTGGGTCAAATAACACCAGTGCGGGTTTCTTTATTGCAGGACTTCTCAGAACATTGAGTACAGTAAAAACCAGTTGTCATAGAGTCGACTCCGACTCATGGCACCCCCATGTGTGTCAGAGCAGAACTGTGCTCCATAGGGTTTTCAATGGCTGATTTTTTAGAAGTAGATCACCAGGCCTTTCTTCCAAGGTGCCTCTGGGTGGACTTGAACCTCCAACCTTTTGGTTAGCAGTGAGGGTGTTAACCCTTTATGTCACCCAGGATCTCCCAAGTACAGTTATGCACTTTGAGATTCCCAGTAGGGATGGTATCTGCAGTGTTTCCTAAATCTCTTTGTCCTGGGAGATCTTTTCCAGCTGGGAAAGGCTACATCCAGAAATGAGGCATCTGTTCATTCACAATAGTGAAACCACACATAACTGCCCACGTTCTAGACACTCACTCAAACCACTCCATTGTAGACATTCTCTCCTACCTTATCTCAAAAGGCAACTTAGAAACTGCAGCCATTGCTGCTCGGTAGTCTTCCTCAGGGTGGCCATTCACCCCGCAGCGTGGAGCAAATCCTCCAAGTAATCTTCCAAGACTGAGAGGACAGCGTCACATTGTCAGGACTGAGGGAGCCCCCCTGCCCCCCATTCCCATTCTGAAGCCCTGAACATGGTGGGCAGAGCTAGGTTTCCCTTCTCTCGTCTCAGCCAGGTCTCTCAGCTGCTGAGTTCAATAAATACCAGAAAACAGGCTTTTGCAATTGCCCTTTTGTACATTAATACACTTTTTTTCTTAGCTCCTCTATGTTTTGAGACAGTAGCTAAAGGTTTTAAAGAAAGGTCAGGATGCGGGGCGACCAAAAGCCTCAGCAAAATCCTGAGACACTGGGACAAGGGTGGGCATGGTTCCAGAAGACCTGAGCTCCAAAGTTCGCAGGTGATGCAAATGAGTCATATTCTTTTGTGGACACCTCCCAGAACAGTGAATAATCCCATCCTAGAAGGCGACCAGATAAAATGACTATCACTTCACAAGCAAGCTTACCCTGAGCCTTTTATTCTCAGAGGCACTGAGGAAACTGCGGCAGTTTCCTGACCTCTTTTACCTAGAAATGAAGAAGGCATTACAGGATGACCATAAGATGGAAACCACTGGTATCAACAAATTCCTATTAAGTGCCTACTATGCAACAGATGTGGAGGCCCTGGGGGGTGCAAATGGTTAAGCACTAGGCAGCTAACTGACAGGTTGCAAGTTCGAATCCACCCAGAAGCACCTCAGAAAAAAGGCCTGGCAATCTACTTCTGAAAAATCAGCCACTGAAAACCCTATGGCGCACAGTTCTACTTTGACACATTTGGGTTCACCATGAGTCAGAACCGACTCCACAGCAACTGGTTTTTCTATGTGACAGATGCATATGCTCCAACAGCCAGAGGGAAGAGACAAATGCATGCAAATGTTCATGGCTGGGATTGATCCTAGCCAGCTCCTCTTGTCTGTCTGCTCAGTTGGAGTTTGGGAAACTGAGTAATGTCCGCAATGTAAGGAATCTGATCCACCCAGTCCTTATCAACCTGCTCAGAAGGCTGCAGCTGCCAGTGAGGCCCTTGGAAAGATTGAAGTGTGAAGCTGGGCATGGATTTTTCTTTCATTCAACCTGCTTGGTGGGATCAGGCACTGGAGATACAGAAGAAAAGCTGGCCCAAGTGTTCTGTCAGTGGGCAAGATGGGCCTTTGCCTGGAAGTAGGGGATGTGGCTGCAGAAACTATGGAGTGGCATGCAGCTCAGGCCTTTGCTTGCCCCTGAATCTTGCTTTTTTGACTGAGGGAGGGATGTTGAGGAAGAGAAGCAGCCTGCTGTGGTAGCTGGGGGTCAGCAGCTGTGGCTTTTCCTCTGACTGGCTAGGTGATCACCACCAGTTCATTTTCCCTTTCTGACCGTTGCTTCCTTGTCAGTAATAAATAGGGTGGTTGTTCATTTTGTTCATCCATTCACCAGCTGATGGACACCTGGGTTGTACCACCTTTTAGCCATTGTGAATAGTGCTACTATGAACATTTGTGCACAAGTTTTTGTTTTCACACCTGTTTTCAGTTCTTTTAGGTATATATCCAGGAGTACAATTGCTGGGTCATATGGTAATTCTATGTTTAACTTACTGAGAAACTTTGTCCATTAGGATTTTTTTATTATTGTGGTAGAATACACATAACATAAAATTTACCATTAGTGAGATTTAGTATATTCACAATGTTGTGCAAACATTACCACTGTCTAGTTCCAGGACATTTTCATCACTCCAAAAGAAAACCCCATACCCATTACATAGTTACTCTCCATCCCTCCCTTATCCCCCACTCCCAGCCCCTGGCAACCACTAATTTGCTTTCTGCCTCTATGGATTTTCCTATTCTGGATATCTCATATAAGCAGAATCGTACAATATGCGGCCTTTTGTGACTGGCTTCTTTTCCTTAGCATAATGTTTTCAAGGTTCATCCGTGTCATAGCATGCGTCAGAACTTCATTTCTCCTTATGGGTGAATAATAGTTTACACCACATTTTGTTCATCCATTCACCAGCTGATGGACACCTGAGTTGGACCACCTTTTAGCCATTGTGAATAGTGCTACTATGAACATTTGTGCACAAGTTTTTGTTTGCACACCTGTTTTCAGTTCTTTTAGGTATATATCCAGGAGTACAATTGCTGGGTCATATGGTAATTCTATGTTTAACTTACTGAGAAACTGCCAAAACATTTTCCACAGTGGTTGCACCATGTTACAGTCTCACCAGCAATGTCCAACGTCCAATTTCCTCACATCCTCACCATCATGGAATTTTTTTTAAGTGGGGAGGACATTTGGTAATAAAACCTCTCTTCTAAAGAAATTTTTCTTAGAAACTCACTATAATAAAACAGATTAAAAAGAGAAACTGCTGGGCTTAGGGACATCGAGCTTCTGCTAAGGATGATGGTATAATTTGGGAGCAGACAAGAGTGATGGTTGAAAAACATGATGAACATAATTAATGCCACTAAACTGTACAGGAGGAGCCCTAGTGGCACAGTGACTAAGAGCTACAACTGCTAACCAAAAAGTTGCAATTCAAATACACCAGTTGCTCCTTGGAAACTCTATGGGGCAGTTCTATCCTGTCCTATAGCGTCACTATGCACCAGAATCAACTCCACAGCATAGGCTTTGGAAACTGTACAAGCGAAGATTATTGAAATGTCAAACGTTTTGTTGTATATGTAGCTACCATCATTAAAAGAGAGAGAGAAACTGCTGGAGTAGAGGTGATAGCATTTCTGAGGAACCTCCTAAGTCTCCAAGAAGCACACTTTGAAAACCACTTGATCTAGATGGGTTTGTGAGATCTTTCCAGTTTTGAATCTGAAGATCCCATTTTGTTCTCCTTCCAAGGTCCATCTTGGTCCCTGAAGGTATCCCTTGTTGAGGGCTCTCCCCATCTCCCCATTTCTATTCCATGCTTTTAGGGGAGGCCTGAGGTTACAGTGTTCCTCAAGATGTGTTAAAGAGCCCCTTTACAGAAGAATCATCTGGTTTTTGATACAATGAAAATTCTAAGATCCCATCCCATATCTGCAGAATGGGAATCTTTATGTGAGGAACCCTAGAATTTGCATTATTTACATGCTTCCCAGATGATTCTGATGTCCTAAAGTTTGAGAATCACCAAACTGTAAGAGACTGCAGTGTGGGAGGTTGGGGAGTAAATGCCTGAGGCTGATGGAAGGCAAAGAGCCACCATCTTGGCTGAACATGTGAGCTTCCTCCTCTGCTCTTTGAGTGGAGGAAGAAGTTGAATTCTGGTTTGGGATCCTGCCTCCAGATGCCAGCCAGACCTACTCCAGGTTCATCTTGGCATGGACTACACTCTGCCCTCAGGACTATGAAGTCCCCAAGAACAAGGACCATCTTATGCCCCTCAAAAACTGTGCACATTATTTAGGTATTTCCAAGTGCTATTATATTTTTTAATGACAGTTATTATGGTTGCTTTTTTGAAATCAGAAAATACAGCATATCAGTCATAAAACAATGACTGTTTATGTGAATTTAAGCAGCATTAGGCAAAGCCTCTTTCATACTGAGAATCAACATTATTTACTTTGGGAATCTTGCCCAGATTTCTGTTACTCATTCACATACTATTTCTCCTCCCAGCCCTGTGAGTCAATGAAGTTTTCCCCAGCTGGGGCAGGAAACAAGGAAAACTATCATATGCAGATCTAGCCTGGTGCACTGAACTCAGCAAGAATCAGTGAATGCACCCTATTTCAGCCACTTGCCCAGAACAAGAACTTCCTCCTCAGGCTCTGCTGAAATTCATCCAAGAACGAGTGGCTTACCACCTGTTTTGGTTATCCATTGCTGTATAACAAATCTCTCCAAAACTTTGCTTAGGGGGTAGTGAGCTTCTGTTAAGGGTGATGAAAAAAATCAGAAACGGATAATGGTGATGATTGCACAATATGATGAACACAATTAATGCCACTGAACCGTACATGTGAAGAATGTTTAAATGGCAGATGTTTTGTTACATATATGTTTATATATGCTTACCATAATTTAAAAAAAAACAAAAACTTAGTGATTAAGCAACAACCATTTCCTTAGCACGCATCATTCTTTGGATTGAGTGGGCTCAGCTGAGCAGTTCTTCTGCTCTATGTGATGTCAGCCAGGGCTGCAGTCATCTGGGGACTCAACCGTGCTGAAAAGTCCACGATGGCTCATTCACATGGTTGGCAGTTGATGCTGTCAGCTGGGAGCTCAGCTGGAGCTGTGAACTAAAATGTCTACATGTGGCCTCTCCATGCAGCTTGAGCTCCCACCACATGGCAGACAGGCTACGAGAAGGAGTATCCTAAAAGCAAGTGTTGAAGAGGGAGGAAGCAGATGCTGGGAGTCCTCTGAAAGGCTAGGTCTGGAATTGACAATGCCACTTCTATCACATTCTATTGGTTAAGCAAGCACAGGGACAGCCTATATTCAAGAGACAGGGAAATACATTCCATCTTTCTATGAGTTAAATGACAAGCAATTTGAGGCATTCTTCAAGCCACCACACTGCCTCCTGGGACAAATCATTCCCTTGAGTGTAGCTGAGGGTGGGACAAAGAGAGGGCCAAGGCAATTACCAAGCAAGTTTTTAAAAATTATTATTTTAAATTTAACTTGGCATTTAAAAATTCATGAAGTACAAAAGCACAAAAGTAAAAATTACTCTCTCCCATCCCTGGACCCTTAACAAGCTAGGACAATCAATGTTAATAGCCCCTTGTGTAGTCTTCCAGGGGTATGCCAAGCATATACAAGCACATGCATAAACAGTCTGTTTATTTTAACACAGATTTGCCTGTACCTTGCTTTTCTCATTTAATATCTTAGGGTTTGTCCATATCAATATATAGAGTTTCACTAATTGTGTATGACTTGAAAGAATTTGTTTAGCCTGTGACCTTTAGATGGACATTATTGTTGTTGTTAATTGCTGTTGAGTCGATTCTGACTCGTGGTGACCCTATGTGACCCCATGTGTGCAGAGTAGAATTGCTGTATAGACGACTGTGACCTTTCAGAAGCAGATCACCAGGCCTATCTCCCGAGGTACCTTTGGTTGGGTTCAAATTGCCAGCCTTTCAACTAGTAGTTGAGCGCTTAACCATTTGCACCACTCAGAACTCTTAGATGGGCCTTAGGTGGTTAAAAGTCTTTTATGTCTCAGGCTTTTACTGAAAACATCAACTCTCTTCTTGTCCACTTCTTCCCTCTAGCCCTCCATTCTCCACCCAACACCTGATTCCTGTCTCTCTGGGGCTTTTGTTGTCACAGAATCTGCTCCCCAGCTTCTGGTGCAGCTTTCCTCCCCCTCGCCTGACTCCATCTTCATCTGCCTGAACTTCTGTCCATCCTCCCTGATGTGCTTACTCAACTCTCCAAGAACTCCTACAGACACTGTCCTTTCAAAGCACTGATTTGTGATTAAACTCTAGCTGTAAGGCCTCAGACAAATTACTTAATCTCTTAGAACCTCAGCTACCCCACCCCATCTACCAAATGAAGACGATAGTGCCTGCTGATACAAAGACTAAATGCGATAGCATACGTGAAGCCCTTGGCACAGTGCTCTATAAACAGGAGTGGTTATGATCATGGGCACAGTGATCATGGGCACACTGACACCTAATCCTGGCAGCACCCTTGACAGTTCATGCTGAATCTCTCCACTCTTTCTCCCAGGCTCATATAAACCTCTGAATTGCCATCCTTGACTTAGGGAAAAGGGGAGGTTGCCCTTTTAAATAGAATCCTGCAAGACTAAATGCAGGAATAAGAAGCAGAGACATCACTCCACAGAATTTATTTCAAAGAGGGGGAAAATAAATCTTGCAAGTGTTCAAAGATATTTGCAGAAAAAATGTTCCTTGCAACAGTGTAAATGATAGCAGTAGCATGTAATCAACCTAAATGTCTAACAATAAGACATGCTGTATGATGCGTTTACATTCTTCTGGGTATTGCTTGCTTTTTAGAGTAATCGTCATTCCTCTTTGGAGGAATTCTAAGGTAGGAGGGAAGTACTTTCCTACAGATGCTGAGGAAGGCAGGTGTCATGGATTGAATTATGTTCCCCAAAAAATGTGTGTATCAATTTGGCTAGGCCATGATTCCCAGTATTGTGTGGTTGTCCTCCATTTTGTGATTGTAATTTTGTGTTAAAGAGGATTAGGGTGGGATTGTAACACCCTTACTTACTAAGGTCACATCCCTGATCCAATGTAAAGGGAGTCTCCCTGGGGTGTGGCCTGCACCACTTTTTATCTTATAAGAGATAAAAGGAAAGAGACGCAAGCAGAGAGTTAGGGACCACGGGGAGCACAATGTGTCCTTCAGACCTGAGGTTCCTGCGCTGAGATGCTCCCAGACTGATGGAAGACTGATGCATCATAACAAACTTTCTCCACAGCCAAAAGAGAGAGAAAGACTTCCCCTGGAGCTGATGCCCTGAATTTGGACTTGTAGCCTACTAGCCTGTGAGAGAATAAACTTCTCTTTGTTAAAGCCATCCACTT
>NW_004444020.1:4050741-4068936 GCF_000243295.1 Trichechus manatus latirostris
GGATTGTTGATTCTCTGTTTGGCTTAGTTTTTCGGATCTTTGTTGTGGAGGGACGGCGTGGTGCTTCTGCCTAGACTGCCATCTTGCCGGAGTCGTGACCATTTTTGACCAATGGAGTATGGTGCAAATGACACTATGTGACTTCCAAGGCTAGGTAACAAAAGCACATGCAACTTTCTTCTTGCTTACGGGAACACTAGATCCCAGAGTGCTGGGCCACCATGCAAGAAGTCATACTTCCCAGAGGCTGCCAGGCTGTGAGGAAGCCCAAGGCACATGGAGAGTTTATGTGTAAGCACTCTGTTCAAGAGTCCCAGGTGAGCCCAGCATCGAAGTCATCCCAGTTCAGACACCAAACATGAGAATGAAGAGGCCTTCAGATGATTCCATTCCCCCCACCCAACTAAAGCCTTTCATGTCACTCCCAATTTGAGTTTTCCCAACTGAGGTCCCAGACTTTGTGGCATCATCCCTGCTGTGCCATCAGAACTCCTGACCCACAAAATTTATGAGCAGAATGAAATAGTTGTTTTATGACACTAAATTTGGGTAGATTGTTATATTACAATAGGTAAATGAACACTAACTAGTATATCATAGATTCTGTGGGCTATCCAATGCCCTTCCAATATATTCTTTTCTCTTTTTTCCTGATTAAGTTAATGAAAGCTGATTTCTGTTGTTGCTATCAAGAATCTTGACTGGCATATATACAATGAAATACTCCACAATCATTAAACTAATGATGTAGCTCTATATTAATTGTCATGGAATGATGTTCACAATGTAGTTTTAAGTGGAAAAGGTAGGTTCCAAAACAGTCTGTATAGAATAGTTCCATTTTTTTTAATAAAATTTTTTTTTTGCAATTCTGGGATGTTATATGCAAAAACTATACAGTGATTATCTCTAGGTATTGGAATTATAGGGTTTTTTTTTTGTGCTTACCTGTTTTTTCTCATGTTTCTAGAAACATCAATTATTTGTGTTATTTTTTTAATTAAAAAATATTTAAAAGAAAATAAAACCAGGGTACACAACATGAAAAATGTAATCAATGTTATTGAATTGTAAATGTTAAAGTTGTGTTGGCAGATATTTTGGTGTGTCTATTTTCACCACAATGAAAAAAGAGAGAGAGAGAAAATAAAAATAAAGTGATGGCTATAAATCTAGGATTTAAGAGTGCCTGGAATAATACTCCACCTCACAGGATTTTGTACATTCCCCATTGAGAGATCCCAAAGCTCAATTTTTGGGGAGTATGGTAGCCCCAGTAATTCCTCCCCTCCCATTATACTTATCCTGTTCCTTACATGAAGAGGTAGAGTTTATTTCCCCTCTCCTTAAATCCTGGCTAGCTCTGTGACTGCTTTGGCCAATAGAATGCAGCATAAAATGTTCTCAGACTTCTGATCTCAGGCCTTAGGAAGACTGGAAGCTTCTGCTTCCTTCCTCTTATGATGCTAGTTCTTGGGATGTTCCCTTTTGGGACCAAGCCCATGTGGAGAGGCCACATGGAGATCTAAGACTCTCCTGTTGACAGTCTCAGCTGAGCTCCTAGCCAACAGCCAACACCAACTGCTCGCCATGTAAGTGAGTCATTTTGGATTCCAGCCCAGTTGAGCTCTCATGACTGCAGCTCAAACAGACATCACATGAGGCAGAAAAACCACTCAGGCAGGCCCTGTGAACCCACAGAATTCTGAGAGATTCTAAAACGGTCGTTTCAAACCATGAAGTTTTGGTATAGTGTAGTAGCCAGCTTCCAAGATGGACCTCAAGTATCCTCAACTCCTGGTATTCACACTCTTGAATAGTCCCCTCCCACATCATACTAGGGTTGGTCTCTGTGACCAACAGAATATAGCAGAAGTAATGGGTGGTATGTTACTTGCAAGATTAGGTTATAAAAGACATTGTGCTTCAGTCTAGGATCACTCTCCACATCATTAGCAGCCCTATGGAGAGGTCTTCATAGGGAGACCAACTTGTTTCAGGCTGCCTTTTAGAACTGAAAGTCCTGCATCCCGAGAACCCCCTCAGTCATTAACAAACTGGGATGATTAGTGACCCTTGGCCCATGTGGTGAAGAACTGAGGTCTCTAGACAACAGCCAGCAAGAACCTGAGGCCTCCTACCAACATCCTTGGTGTGAGCCATCTTGGAAGCAGATCCTCCAGCCCCAGTCAAGCCCTGATAAGACTGTAACCCCAGCTGACAGCTTGATTGCAACCTCATGAGCGACCCAGAGCCAGAACCACCCAGCTAAGCTGCTCCCAGATTCCTGACCCTCAGAAACTGTGAGATAATAAATGTTTGTTACTTTCAGCTGCTAAGTTGGGGTAATTTGTTAAACAGCAATAGGTAACTAGTACAGGTGGTTTGTTACACCCCAATAGATAATGAAAACAAGGGACATTAGCCCTGATTTAAACAGCTGTGATGATCTTTCTCTTTGGATTTCCTTTCCTTTCCTGAAAATCAACCTGAGGGAATTATGCTTCTAGAGTTCCTGAAGAGCAATGCTGGGCAGGGCACCTGGCTACTGCTAGGTAAACTCATTCCAGCTCTAATTGTTTTCTGAGCTTTAACAATAAATCTCTTGGGCTCATAAGATCCTCCCACCTCTCCACTTCCAAATGCTGTCTGAGGCTGCTCTGATTTCCCTGAAGACCCGAGGTGCTTACCTGAGCTGCTCCACTAGAGAGCATGCCCTGATCTCAGACTACATGGATATCTGTGTGCAGAGAGTAAATGCATGATTGCATGGCCTCTAGGGCATACAGATGGTTTGTGGGGGACAGGAAATCCCCTCTCTAACCTAAAAATAGTTTCCAACCAGCCACCAAGGTATCTAAGACTTCACCATTCGAATGTGATTAATTCACTTGGGAGTGATGATTTATTTATTTACTGGCATCTTCTTCTGAATGAGCTTATTGTTTCTTCCCTATCCAGGGTGGCATGAGAGCGGTGAGAACCTAATCAAGGAGAGCATTGAAGGCAAGTAAACCCCAAAAAGCTGACCTTGGCTCCACTTCATAATGTCATGTTAGACTGGCCCTGTCTGCCGAGTCAGGCTACAGGGCTGCACACAACCTGGTGTGTGTACCCAGAGACCAGAGACATGATGCAAAGTAGATTAAGATACAATTAACATGTACATACAGTTAAAACAGCTAATATCCGTGAAATGCTAGTCACTGCCGTACTAGTCGTTTTATAGGAATTACTCCTACTCCTCACAAAGATTTCCCCATTTTATACCTATAGACACTAAGAATAAGAAAAGTTAAGAGATTTACCCTAATTCACGTAGCTAGATAGTACAAGCTGTAGAATTAGACAGCCTGGCTTCACCCTTTGCTGGGAGGCCCTGGACAAGTCAGTGAAACTGTCTGTGCCTCAGTTTCTTCATTTGTAAAATGGAGATAATAATAATCATGCCTCCATCCACAGGGAGCTGTTGCAAATATTTAAAAAGATAATTCACAGAGCCTGGTACGTAGTAGGAAACTCTGATGGCATAGTGGTTAAGAGCTATGGCTGCTAATCAAAAGGTCAGCAGTTCTAATCCACCAGGTGCTCCTTGGAAACCCCGTAAGGCACTTCTACGCTGTCCTCTAGGGTCGCTATGAGTTGGAATCAACTCGACAACAACGGGTTTGGTTTGTTGGTTTTTGGTACACAGTAATTACTGAACTCATGGTATCTGGCATCAAAATTAGTGGAGTCAGGATTTGAATCTATCTCCTTGGCTCTAATACCTTCATTCTTTCCTTTCTGATTTAGTATAACTAGGAATTAAATATTTCTGCATTCATGATCTCATTGAATCCCCACAAAACCCCTGGGAAATGAATATTTCTGGATAAATTTTATGGATAACTGAGGCCCAGAGAGGGGAAGTGGCTTGACCAAGGTTATCCAGTGAGTAAAACACTCTAATCTAAGCTCTGCCAATTCTTATACTTCTTCCACTGTATTACCTGTCATCCCAATTCATGGAAGTTCATAGTCATAATATATTTGAACACTTTCTTCAGCCATGGTTTACTAATAACCTCTGTATACAAAGTAGTCAAGATTGAGTTCAGCCATTGCCCCACCCTGAGCCTATGACAGGCAAAGGGTTTGGTTTCCATAAGAGTCAACTCATGCCAGATTTAGGAAGCTCAGGCCAGAAGAGCTGCTACTAATTCTTGAAAAAGTTCTTCAGAAGGAAGAACTCTTTCATACACACACATATGTACCCCTAAAAATGCTTATATCAGCCTCCATCCTTGGGACAAAGCTACTAATCATAGAAGGTAGAGTGGGTTATATAAGATTTTTCAGTTAGGAAGCCTGAAGAGTGAAAACCAGATGCTAGGCCCAATCCAAAATTCCTTGGCAAACTAGTGCTGCAGTAGAGAGGATGTAAAATGGGGGAAAAAAAAATAAAGCCCAAGCACCTTGGGTTTCTTTGTCAGGATAGAAAAAGGACCAAAGCAGTTAAGTCCTCTGACTGGAACTTTCCAGGATCTTCCCTCCACCACCTCTACCCCAACTGCTTTTCCACACCACATATCAGTCCTACAAATATCTGAGGAGAGCAGGCATTGTAAAATGCCCACCTACAAGCCATCTCTGGCCCACAGATAAGTTTTGTTTGACCTGCACACATTTTTAAGTAGTTAGCATTTTAAAGTTGAGAGATTTTACATAAAAATCTGGATTTTTTTTTCTTTCTTTCTTTTTCTTTTTAAAAATCAAAGGTTCTAGCCAACTGGCTCTGTACTCCTGAGTGGTAATGTGAGCCAGATTTGAGTAATGGCTGCCTCCAAGTTGACTATTTTTATACCCAGCCCACTTGAGTCATTTATTTTCCCTGCCTGATCCCTGTAGGTATTTAAGTTTTCCACTCAGGTCAACTGAGACCTCACTTCGGCCTACCAAGTAAAATAGACCTCACCTCACCCTGACATTTGAAAATTCTTCATAGCAGGGCTTATTCAGACTTACCACCTGTCTTAGTTATCTAGTGCTGCTATAATAGAAATACCACAAGTGGATGGCTTTGAAAAAGAGAAATTTATTCTCTCACAGTCTAGGAGGCTAGAAGTCTGAATTCAGGGTGCCAGCTCCGGGGGAAGGCCTTCTCTCTCTGTCAGGTCTGGAGGAAGGTCCTTGTCATCAATCTTCCCTTCGTCTAGGAGCTTCTCAGCACAGGGAACCCAGGTCCAAAGGACACGCTCCCCTCCTGGTTCTTCATTCTTGGTGGTAGGGGGTCCCTCTCCTCCCTGCTCGATTCTCTCTTTTATATCTCAAAAGAGATTGACTCAAGATACAACCTAACCCTGTAGACTGAGTTCCACCTCGTTAATATAACTTCTTCTAATCCTGCCTCATTAACATTATAGAGGTTAGGATTTACAACACATAGGATAATCACATCAAATCACAAAATGGTGGACAACCACCAATCTGGGAATCATGACCTAGCCAAGTTGATATACATTTTGGAGGGGCACAATTCAGTCCATAATACCACCTATGACTACACTTCATTCAAAATTTACCCACACCTTCTTTCCCAAACACATCCCTTATTTTCCCATGGATGTGGCTAGTACTTTTCTACTGGTTTAAGATGTCTTCCTTCCTAACTTAGCCTATGAATTCTTCCAGATCCTATAAGGTACATATCAAAGCCTTTTCAGAATCTCCCAAGCAGATGTAAGCTGTTTTTCTTTTGATCCTCCAAAGCACCTTGCTATTTTGGTGTACTTGCTCTGGATGTTCACAACTTCACACATTTTCATATTATAGTTGCTTGGAATTCACTTCCCCCCACTTTACCTAGTAACATCCTAATTCTTCTATACTCATTCATAAGTCATTGCTTCTGGGCTTCCTTCTCCATTGACCTGAGCAGAATGAATTGGGTGCTCTTCTATGTGATATGTTTATATAAACATACAGTAAGCAAATACATACTGTGTCTATATGTAGTATGTAACACATAGCAGTTAAGAAACTGGATTTTTAGATACAGAAAGCTCTGGGTTCAAATCCCAACTCCACCATTTATAAGCTGCTTGCCTTTAAGCTAGTAAACTGCCTGAGTCTCATTTGTCTCATATATAAAATGGCAATGATAATAATAGAACCTACAGAAAAGAATTGTAGTAAAGATTAGATGCAAGAAAACTAAGCTATCAATAAAAGTTGACTTGTGTTTTTATCTCCCCACTTGTACTAGTCTCTTTGTGTGATTATCTGTGGGTGTCTGTCTTCCCAACCAGCCTATGTGCTCCAAAGGGCAGGGACTATGTCTTATTTATCTTTCTGGTGCTCAATAAACATGTGATCGAATGAACAAACCAACTCACAATCACGCGTATATTCGTTTTATGATCTCTACTTGAGGACAGCTCCTTGAGGTTGTCGACTGGGTCTTTCTTCTCATAATATAATCTCTGTGATCCTCCAAGGCCTAGCCTAGTGCGTTAATAAATATTTGTCAAATCACTGAATGGAACTCTAGGGATTAAGCTTTCAAAGGCCAATGAGAAACAGGAACCTGTGTTGAGTATTTGTTATGTGTCAGGCACTGTGCATATATCATCTCCTTTAATAAGAGACATATCTCATTTAATTCTTACCATAACACTGTAGGGTTATTATACCTATTCTACTGATAAGGAAACAGAGGCTTAGAAAAGTTAAATAAACTTGCTGTTTTTCAGAGTCCAAGTTCTTTCCCTAACACTGCTTTCCTTAGCCAGAAGTTTTCAGTCAACATTTAGTAAACAGAATGAAATTTCTCAACCTATCTGTGTTCTAACCTGGGGCGATGGTTGCTGTAAATAGGGCCTTTCCCCACACCTTACTCTCCAGCCTACTGCTCTGCTGTTAACAACCTTGAAATGGTTCCTTTTCTCCTTGCCTTTCCCTTCCTCCCCTTTTCTAGGGGAATGGAAAAATCTTCCTTGCAAACAGGCTTCAAAGAAGAGAGTTGTGATTAACACCCTCAGGCAGGGCCTAGTGCAAAAAGAAAATGCTAGGCCCTTTGTTCAAAAAGTATTAAGAATTTCTGTAAAGACAATGTTCTACATTCTACCTTGGTGAGTAGTGTCTGGGATCTTAAAAGCCTGTGAACAGCCATCTAAGATAAGATACTCTACTGGTCTCACACCCTCCGCAGCAGGGGAGAATGAAGACAACAGGATACAAAGGAAAAGATCAGTCCAAAGGACTAATGGACCACAGCTACCAAGGCCTCCACCAGACTGTGTCCAGTACAGCTAGATGGTGCCCGGCTATCACCACTCACTGCTCTGACTGGGATCACAACAGAGGGCTCTGGACAGAGCTGGAGAAGGATGTAGAACAAAATTCTAACACAAACAAAAAAGACCAGATTTACTGGGATGAAAGAGACTGGAGAAACCGTGAGACTATGGCCTCCACACACCCTTTTAGCTCAGTGGTGAAGTCACTTCTGAGGTTTGCCATTCAGCCCGGGACTGCACAGCCCCATAAAACAAAATGGGACTAATGGGGCACAGCAGTCCAGGGACAAAGACTAGAAAGCAGAAGGGGACAGGAAAGCTGGTGATAGGGAACCCAAGGTTGAGTAAGGACAGTGTTGACATGTAATGTGGTTGTTAACCATTGACATAGGGCAACGTGTGTATTAACTGTTTAATGAGAAACTATTTTATTCTGTAAACCTTCATCTAAGGTGAGAATAGCAGCACAACTGGAAGAATGTAATCAACTCACTGAACTGTGCATGTAGAGATTTTTGAAATGGTGTATCTTTGTCTATGTATATTTTCACCACAGAAAAAAAAAAGGTCAAGAAGAGAGGGTTGACATGTTGTGGGGTTGTTAACCAATGTCATAAAACAATATGTGTACTGACTGTTTAATGAGAAACTATTTGTTCTGCAAACCTTCACCTAAAACAAGTGTACAGTTTAAAAAAAAAAAAAGTATTAACAATTTCAAGATGGCAACAGCAAACCATTAAACCAAGTGTGGGGCCTTTCTGAGACCTGGGGCCTGTGCAACTGCACAGGTTACACACTGTGAAGCCAGCCCTGCCTCAACTGCTTTTGTCTTTAAAGATCGGAGTCACCGGCCCCTTCTTCTGCCCAGCTTTCCAAACATGACTACTAATAATTCTTCCTATTCCTGCATGCACTAGTCACTCCTCTTATCAAGAAATGGAGTTTATTTAACCTCTCCTGGAACCTGGGCTGCCCTGTGGCACTCTTATGCCAATAGAATGCAGCATATGTAATGCTGTGCCAGTTCCAGGCCTAGGCCTTAAGAGGCTTGACAGCTTTCATTCTCACCCTCTTGGGATCCAATTATCAAGTAAGAAAGCTCAGGTTAGACTATGGAATGATGAGAGACCACATAGATAGAGACCTAGCTAGCCCTCAGCTGCTCCTACCACCCCAGTTACGTCACCAGACATATATGGAAAGCCATTTTGGTCCTTCCTGCCCTAATCCGGCTCCCAGCTCAATTAAGCCATGCGAATGATCTCAGCTCACACCACATGGAGCAGAAGAACCACCCAGCTGAACCCAGCTAACTCATAAAATCATGAGAAATAATAAAGCATTACTGTTCAGTCACTAATTTTGGGGGGAGTTTGTTCCATAGCAACAGATAACCAAAAAACTCCCCACCCCCAAGTCCTCCCCCAACTCTACACACCAGGTTATTATTGTAATTTCTGAAAGTGCCCCAGGTTAGAGGAGAGCTGGAAGGGATTCATTTGTCTCCCATTGGCACAGCCAGCCCAGTCCTCAGCCTAGCAACAGCAGCCTTGGCAACCAGATGCTAGAGGGAGGTCACCCCAGGTTTGGAAAATGGTTACATAGGCAGACAAATTTCTGAGGGTGGGGCCCAGGGAGATGGAGTGACCACAAGCTAACGTTATCTCCCATTCTCAGTCAACATCCTCTACCTCAGCTTGGTAAGAACAAAGGCTAGAATTGGAAACTTTTAACCAGCCTGGCTTTCTGCATATCTGTATCCCTGATATCTATCTGTTCCCTCCACAGATTCAACGCAGAGTAGGATTAGAGCCCGACAACCATTGTCCAGAGTGGCTGGGACACGACAGGAACAATCAGGACAAAGGAAAATCCCAAGAGGCCTATGCCATCTCCTCCTCCATCATAACACTTGGCATCTGGCTGTGTAAGCCCAACTCATCCTTCCAAGGGCTGCCTGAAGTGAGCCAAGTGTCCCAATGCTGGGCCAGACCGAAGGTCATACTGACTAAGCAGGTGCAAGCAAAACAAAAAACCGAAACCCCTTGCCATCAAGTTGATTCCAACTCATAGGGACCCTATAGGACAGAGTAGAACTGCCCCATAGAGTTTACAAATAGTGGCTAGTGGATTCAAACTGCCGACCTTTTGGTTAGCAGCTAAGCTTTTAACCACCACACCTCCAGGTTTCCAGCAGGTACAACAGTGGTCCTCAACCCTTGCTGCACATTAGAATCACCAGGAGAGCTTTAAAAACATACTCATTGCTGGTCTCATCCAGAGATTTGGATTCCTTACAAGAGGTGAGGCAGGGACATAGAGACAGGCTAAGGGTGGTGGGGATGGACAATATAATGTAGTGAAAAAAACCCTGACTCTGCATAAACTCTCTGACCCTTAGCTTTCTCGTCTATAAAATGAGCAATATTATCTTCCTCTCTGGGGAGCTCAGAGAAGTCAGTTGCAGTAGACATGATTAAATGTAAAGGCCTTGGGAGCAGGGGAAAGTAAAGGCCTTGGAGGCAGAGAGACTGGGGTTAAAATCCTGGCTCCAACACTTCAAAATGATGGGAGATAATAAGAGTATATTATAAACAACTTTATACCAATAAATTTAACAACTTAGAAGAAATGGACAAATTCCTCAAAAGTCAAACTACCAAAGCTCATTTAAGAAGAAATAGATACCTAAATAGCCCTATATCTATTAAAGAAATTGAATTTGAGGTTCAAAAACCTCCCGACAAAGGAAAATTCGAGGCCCTGATGGTGTCATGATAAATTCATCCAAAATTGTGGGAGAGTCTGGGCTACATATTTTAAAATGTAAAACCTCAGTTTTTCTTGCTTTTAAAATAGGAATAATAAAATTTAATTACGAGGCATCAGCCTGAATTCTTGGCTGTCTCTAACTGGCTGAGTAACCTCTGATAAGTGCCTTCACTTCTCTGTGCTACAAGGCTTTTAGCAGAAAAATGTTAAGATTCTGAAAATGCACTGCTGTGCCTCATTCACTGGGGAAAAAATATGCCTGCTTGATGCTTGAAGGACAGGCAGTCAGACTCCTCAGGGCTCTGCCTTGGTGCCAGAGCCAATCACTCAGGGCCCTTCCACAAAAGGACACCAGCCCAGGAACCCGAATGAGCAAGTGCAAGGCTCCATCAGAGAGTTGCCCCTGTAGTCAGTGGTAAGAACTTTTGGGAAAGGGAACAGTTCTAAGCAGTTTACATTTAATATCTTTTTGAATGATCAAAGGAATCCCAAACATCAGGCAAAATTATTATCCCCATTTTAGAGATAAGGAAACTGCAGCTCAGAAAATTTAAATGTCTGCCTGGTAGGTCACATTTAGAAAGTGGTTGCGCTGAGATTTGAACCCAGCCATGTCTGACTCCAAAATACTGCCTCCTCCTATGGTAATTGTACAAAAGCCTCACTTTATTTTGTTTTGTACTTGTGTGGATTTCTTTATTGTTGTAAAAATACAGATAACATTTTTTATTTTGTTTTTCCTGCTTGCGTCCCTCTACAAAGTCTGCTTCTCTGAGCATCTGGAGCCTCCTGCTCACTCTGGAGACAACTCTGATCCAACCAAAAGCTTCCGTTACTTCATAGAGGCAAGGGCCAGGCATCTTCTCCAGAGAAACCCTTACACAATAGAACTTTACAACAAATATATAAATATCACAACATTTCAGATAGTTGCTGAGGTAGATTAAGACGGCTCCAAATTCTGTGACACTCCCACATTGAGATGTGGGGTCTATGTTTCCTCTCCCTGAATCTGAGCAGGCTCTGTGACTGCTTGACCAATAGAATCTGGTGGAAGTGATACTGTGCTGGTTTCCAGGCATTAAGAGACCGAGACAGAGCCTCCCCCACAGTGTTGCATTAAAAATTCTGTTTTCTTTGCTTGGATTCCTCCCCCACAGTGTTGCATTAAAAATCCTGTTTCCTTTGCTGGGCTTCCGCCCCACTCAACTTTGCATTTGAATCCTGCTTTTGCTTGGAAGTTATACGTAAACCCCATTGCCCCTGCGCAGTATGATTAAGAATGTCACTGAAGTAACTTTTATGAACTCACTACTTATAAATCCCTTAAAAGTAACTTGTCTCCTCCCCCTTGGGAAGCAATCTTGGCAGCAGCAGCTCTGACTGATTCCTTTTCCTTGTACAACGAAATAAAGGTGCAACGAAATAAATGTGCCTTTCCTGTTCTCCCACCTCAGTCTCTCGTTTGTTGGCCGACAGTAGTCATGCCGAGCAAGAACCTGGGGTTTCCACTTGGTAACAAGACTGGCAGCTTCCTCTTCTTTCTTTTAGAACACTTACTCTGAGAGCCCTGAGTTGCCATGTACGAAGTCCAGCTACCGAGACCACCATACTACAGAGGCCACAGGTACATCCTCGGGACAGTAGTTCCAGCTGAGCTCAGCCTTCCAGCCCTTAAGGTGCCAGACATGTGAGGAAGCCATCTTGACTCTCCACATCAGACCAGTCAACAGCTAAATACCACTGGAGGACCTTGGTCAATGCCACATGGGACAAAAGAATTGCTCAGCTGATATTTGCCCAAATTCCTGACCCCCAAATTGTGAGATAAAATAAAATGGTTGTTGTTTTAAACCACTAAACTTTAGGCCAGTTTGTTATATAGCAATAGATAACTGGAATAGTTGGGAAAATAAAGAAAAAAGTCTTTAATCTTGTTAACTATTTTCCTCTAGTCTTTTTACAAAATTAAAATGTACCAACACACATACACACAAAATTTGGGGAATAGAAGAGAACTAATATTTATTGAGCTCCTAATTTCATTTGTGCCTGGCACTTTTACGTGCATTATCTTATCTAGTACTCAAGACAATCCAGCCTGTATTGTTATCCACATTAAAAAACAAAACAAGAAAACTCAAAGCTCAGAGAAGTAACTTTCAGATGATTACACAGCTCATGAATGGGGGAAATGAGAAATGAACCCCCAATGTGGTCTGTCCAGCTAGAAAATCCATGCTCTTATCACCACCCCACACCCCACACCACCTCTATTGGCTCTGACAGCAGTCATCTCCATTCCACTTAATATAACGTGGTTTTATTGCTGCAAAGTCTTCAAAACCTTCCTTTTAAACAGCTGCATATTATTCCAACTACAGTTTACATAAAACCAAAAACAAACAAACAAACCCAACTTGTCCAAGGCAAGGTCATGGAAGCTCCATAGACACATCCAAACTCCCTGAGGGACCGAATTACTGGGCTGAAGGCTGTGGGGACCATGGTCTCAGGGAACATCTAGCTCAATCGGTGTAACATAGTTTATAAAGAAAATGTTCTACATTCTACTTTGGTGAGTAGCATCTGGGGTCTTAAAAGCCTGTGAGCAGCCATCTAAGATACTCCACTGGTCTCACCCCTTTGGGAGCAAGGGAGAATGAAGAAAACTAAAGACACAAGGGAAAGATTAGTCCAAAGGACTAATGGACCACAACTACCACTGACCCCACCAGACTGAGACCAGTACCACTAGATGGTGCCTGGCTACCACCGCTGACTGCTCTGACAGGGATCACAATAGGGGGTCCTGGACTGAGCTGGAGAAAAATGTAGAACAAAATTCTAAATCACAAAAGAAGACCAGACTTACTGGCCTGATGGAGACTGGAGAAACCCCGAGAGTATGGCCCCTGGAGACCCTTTTAGCTCAGTAATGAAGTCACTCCCAAGGTTCACCCTTCAGCCAAAGATTAGACAGGCCCATAAAACAAAATGAGACTAAATGAGCACACCAGCCCTGGGGCAAGGACTAGAAGGCAGGAGGGGACAGGAAAGCTAGTAATAGGGAACCCAAGGTCAAGAAGGGGAGAGTGTTGACATGTCGTGGGATTGGCAGCCAATGTCATAAAACAATTTTGTGTTCTGTTTAGTGAGAAGCTAGTTTGTTCTGTAAACCTTCATCTAAAGTACAAAAAAAAAAACAAGAAACAACAAACAATTGCTGTCGAGTTGATTCCAACTCATAGAGACTCTATAGGACAGAGTACAGCTGCCCCATAGGGTTTCTAAGGAGCAGCTGGTAGATGCAAACTACTGACCTTTCCGTTAGCTGAGCTCTTAACCATTGCGCTAGCCCTATTTTTTAGCATTTACACTCCTGAATATTTCTGCACTGAAAGGAATTCTGAAAATAACTTGCATCTTGTCAATGTGGAATAGAAGATCCAGCAGGAGGGCTGGCCATTCTTGGGGTTTCTTTGGTGTTACCAGGAATTGCATACACACACCCCCTCTTCCAGCCCACTCCCCACTGACCTGCACCCTCCCCAGCATGGCTGCCTTAATGAGCCTGGTTACATAGTCACCTACAGACAGTGTCTGGCCTTTTGGTGTCACAGGGCGGAGTGAAGAAGGTGGAGAAAAACCCTCACCATCCAGGCCAGATGAGCTAATCACCTCCTAACAACAGTGCAGACCTCATCAATCTCAAATAGCTTGGGCAGGTGGAAAAATTAATTAAGATTGTCTCAGGATTCTTGCTTGTTTTGAAATTATAAATTTGCTCATCTCAAGAGGGCAAGGTGAAAGGTTTGTAAATCTTGTTAAAATTTTAGCCTTTTATCCTGAGGGCAATGGGTAGCCGTTTAATGGTTTTAAACAGAAGAATGGTAGCCTGATCAGATTTTTTCAACTAGAAACAACACCTGGGTTTAGAGGGCAGTCATAGGATTTAGTGATTAGTGGGTTGGAGGGTGAGGAAAAGGGAGGACTCCAGCATGACTCCAGGGTTGCGCCCAGGACAGTGGGTCACATCCTTCAGGCTATGAGAGGATGAGGAGCAGGAAGGAGGTTAAGGGAAAGAGCTGGGGATGCCTGAGGGCGGGCTGAGGCTGGTGGTGATTTGGGGCAGGCAAGCAGGCAGGCTTCCAGAGCCTCATTCCCCCTGGGCTCCTGATAGCTGGCAACTTGGTCATTTGGGCTTAAGGAGGGAAGGCTCCATAGGCCAGGCCAGCCCAGGAGATTGGAGGGTTCTGGGAGGTCACACAGTGGACACTGGGCAGGTTCACAGGCTGTGAGGCCCATAAGACTGCTAACCCCTTCTTTCCTGCACAGGGGGTTCAGAACCATCCCATCCTTGGGGGCTGTTTGAACTGGAGGTCATCAAGATCCTGGAGCTTTTCAATTCAAGGATGTACCACCCCAGGTATGAAATCCCAAAGCAGGTGCCAAGGTGACCCACGGCAGCACAGGCCGGGATCGGTACTTTAACAGGGGTTGAAATACCTAGGTGAACCTGGGAGAGGCAGAGTTTAATCTCAGTGGTAGGCATCTGGGAAGGCTTAAGAAGGTGATGGATTTTCCTCTGGGCCCTAAAGCACAGGTTGACTTTCACAGGTGAATAGGAGGAGGCAGGGCATTCTGGAAGAGATCTGGAGATGGGAAAATACCAGGCATGCTGCAGCCCAGGGAGATTTGCAATGGCATGATGCTTTCAAGATGCAAGGAGATACAACTGTTTGTATTGCCCAGATTCATGCATCTGGGACAATCTGGGACAACAATCTAGCCCTTCCCTGGGAGATACCATCATCTTTAGTGACTCAGATAGAAATCTCCTGATGACATCATCTGGGCAAAATGCTAGAAAGCTTAGTTTCTAGCTTGCCCTGTCCCCACCCCCAAAAAGCAACTTTTCAGTGCCTTCAGATGTTCGTTTTGCGTACCAGTCTCATCTCTCCTGGTATTTTACTTTCCTACCTGTATTTTTCTTTTTGCCTTTTTTCTACATAGCTTTAAGCCTTTAGGAAAGGAGATAAGATATATGTAAAAATAAACAAACCTACAAAATGCTAAAAGTACCATATTACCTTTAAAAACAATCCACTAAACCTTCCAAGAGGCCAACAGTGCCCCCTGAATTTCACAGATGAAGCTAGACAGGGCAGAGCAGGCAAGGCCCTGCAGAGGACCTGGCAGGTAAGTCCACAACCCTGAACGAAGTGCAGGAAGGAACAAGCTTGGGGCTGGAGACCCTGGGGGGTTTTTAGAGCATTTGAGACTGGAAGCATGGGAAGTCCTCAGGGACTTCAGCGGGTTAAAGTCGACCTGCCTGCAGACAGTCAGCTTCAACAGAGGCCGGCCAGGCAAGCCCAGATGCCAGGTAATTTTCATTTGTCATGTTCAAGGGTTAGATGAGGAGATTTGCATCTTCACATTTTCCACACCCAGGAAATGAGATTCCCCTTTGTGGAGGGCAGAGACCCTGGGGGGTGCAATTGGTTAATAAGCCTGGCTGCTAATCGAAAGGTTGGAGGTTCAAGTCCACTCAGAGGCATCTCCGAAGAAAGGCCTGGTGATCTACTTCTGAAAAATCAGCCACTGAAAACCCTCTGGAGCAGTTCTACTCTGACACACATGGGGTCATCATAAGTCAGGGTTGACTTGATGGCAACTGGTTAACTGGTTTGTATAAAAAATCCAAACCCATTGTCATCGAGCCAATTTCCAACTCATAGACCTTATAGGACAGAGAAGAACTGTCCCATATGGTTTCCCAGGCTGTAATCTTGAGAGAAGCAGACTCCCACATCTTACTCCTGTGGTGCAGCTGATGGGTTTGAACCACCAACCTTTTGGTTAGCAGCCAAGCACTTAACCACTACACCACCAGGGCTCCTCAGTTTGTATAAGGCACCTTGGGAAATGTCAGAGGGAAATGTCTTGAAGCAGTTGCGGATTTGCTGGAGTTTAGGGGATGAAGGTGGGGGGGGGTCGGTTAAGATTTGGGTTTCCTTACCATAGAAGTAGGGGGTAGAGTACAGGGAGAGGCACACCACCACCAAGAATCTCTGATTGACTGTCATTTTCCTGAGAATTTACAAGGAGATATTCTGCATTGAGCTGTGTTTGGATGAGGGTTCGATACATAATATATCATTGTATCTTACTGATCTGTATACATTTATAATTGTTCACAAAGACATGACAGGCATTTTGTTCCTCCAGGGCCAAGACCCACAGATGCCTGTAAGGACGAGACTTGCCAGCAACAAGGCAAGCCCAGGCAGCCTCGCAAACATTTTCAAGTTTCAATCTTTCTGATATTCCTCAGGCTGGGCTACCCATTGCATGGAGAGGCCAGGGAGGGGTAGGGGAGCAGACCCTAGAATCACACTGCCTAGGATTATCTCCATGTGGAGGTTGGGCTGCAGTCATCAACATGCTTTCTGCTTATCTGTAAATACTTGACAAGAAGGTGATGGATGATTACCTGAGGCAATCCTTACTTCCTCCCTCAAACCCCTGACTGGAGAGTAGGCCCCTAAGTCTAGTGTTATTTGGGCCCCGAGAGGGAGAGAGACTCCCCAGCTCCCAAAAAGGCTGAATGGGATAGCAGGTAGCGGCGAGGTACTCAGGGAGGAACCACAGTGTCACTAGGCAATAGGGTACTTTGTATTGGCTGCTTTGACGGACGGTCTAGCATGAAGAGTATAAACTAAATAACCGGAACATTTGAGGGCAGAGCCCAAAATACCAAGCTATTTCATATTAAGTAACTATAAATACAAAGCATGAACCTTAAATTTGTTTTATTTTTAATCACCAACAAATGTCTAGTGATTGTCTACTATGTGCCAGACACTCAGAAGGCATTCAAGACCCCAGTAATGAATAAATGGCAGGGTCCAAGAGGACAGATAAAATATACTGTCCCCCCAAAAAATCCCCATATAATTATAAATCATGATACATGCCACCAACATCATCAAAATAAAAATCAAAACTGTTGCTGTTGATTCCAACTCATGGTGACCCCATGCGTTACAGAGTAGAACTGGTCCATAAGGTTCTCTTAGCTGTAATCTTTACGGAAACAGATCGCCAGGCCATTCCTTTTCTGTGCCACTGGGTGGGTTCAAACCACCAACCTTTAGGTCAGTAGTGCAAACCGTTTGTGTCACCCAGGGAGCCATTACCATAATACCTAACATTAATTAGGTTTACTATTTGCAAGACGCTGAGTTGAGTGCTCTTAAATTCATTCTCATTTAATCCTCACAACTCCACTAGGCGGGTGTGTTTACCATCCCCACTTTACAGATGAAAAAACTTGAGGCAGAGTTTACTCCTGAAAACATGCACTTGACCTTGAAGTAAAGAGCTGGGTGCTCCAAGAGAAAGTACTTGCTTTTGACTGGACACGAGGGAAGATCTCGCTGCACTCCCTATGCCTTCACCCTTGCCCTGCTTTTTCAGTCCAAGGAGGAGGATGACAATATCATTGACCCACTGACCTGGTAACCAGGACTGGGGTGGCTCTGAGTCAGAAGCAGAAAATGCCAATTTTGCATCTACTTGTTGGGTCACAAAGTAGGATCAGGAATGGAGTTGGGTTCAGGGAGGATAATTGTGTCTTGCCAACATAATTATATCCCTTGCCCTCTGTGATCAAAATGACTGAGCCAGAAGGTCTTGCTTTGTGCCAGAGTTATCTGACTGGCTCCCAAAGAGCTGAAACTGGTTCACAGCCAAGTCAGTGTCCTGGGGTTCAGCTGCCTGGGGAAGCCTGACTCCAGCAGTCCAACTCATAGAAGCCTGAAATATAACCAGAAAACAAAAACAAACCCACTGCCATCGAGTCGATTCTGATATCAGGAAAGGAGGTGCCCCAATTGGGTGAGGAGCCTTGCAGTTAGTTATGAAGGACTACCATCAACTGTTAACCGGCACGTATCTTCGTTAGGTGTGACAGAGTTAGAATGTGTTCAGAAACCAACTAGGAACAATTTTAGATAGTCCATGGTTTTGTGCATTCCTGTCGCAGCGACGGCAAATGTCGGGACGGCGGAGACAGTAATCAAACACAACTCTTACAGAGAAGTGGGGCGAGGAGGGTCACTCTGAGGAGTGACCC
>NW_004444020.1:4069073-4072443 GCF_000243295.1 Trichechus manatus latirostris
GTGACAAGTCTCAACATGTTGGGGACAAGTCTCAACATGTTGGGGACAAGTCTCAACATGCTGTGCAGCATAGAGGCCTGTGGGGGCTGCAGTTGTCAATAATGCAGCCATGTTTAAATGGCATATATCCCCACACATTCCCCTGTTAACATGTAAAGCTGGGAACTAAAGCTAATGGGGATATTTTATATTTTACAAACATCAGTCAAACTCCCTTGTGCTATAGGCTGTATGCTCAACACCATCCTACCTTCAAGAGCTTTCAATGTGCTATAATTGTGTGTACTTATGTGTCTGCTTCCAGCTACCAGTAAGCTCTGTAAGGGTAGGGCCTATATCTGATTTGGTTATCTTTATATCCCTAACTCCTAACATAGGGCCTGGCATACAGTAAAAAACAAAACAGTTGCTGTTAAAGACATCCCATCATGGTGACTCCATGTGTTCAGAGTAGAGCTGTGTTTCATAGGGTTGTCAGTGGCTGTGATCTTTCAGAAGTAGATTGCCAGCCAGGCCTGTCTTCTGAGATGCCACTGGGTGAATCTGAACTCCTAACCTTTTGGTTAGTAGCTGAGCACTTAACCATTTGCGTCACCCAGTGACTCCTGGCATATAGTAGGTGCTCATTAAATGCATTGTGTGTGTGTGTGTGTGTGTGTGTGTGTGTGTGTGTGTGTAAATGAATGCGTGAAAATGGATAAACAGTAAATAAGTCACGGCAATCACAGGAAGGCATCAAATACCAACTGCACAAAGACTCTGGGCCTTTCGAGGTCAGGAAACCAAACTGCCTGTAGGAAAAGTCAGAAGAGCCTCCTCAGAAGACGTGACCTGTAAATAGTTGCTCCCTAGTTGGAAAAGGCTGGCGGGACAGTCCAGGCAGTAGCACAGTCTGCCTCACAGATGTTAGAGAGGAAGCCACAAATGAAAAGAATTCCAGCCACCCATTTCCTGGCAAGCTCTGTTTGGCCAGTATGAGCAACATTCCTTTGAGCTGAGCATGAGTGGAATTTTCAGCCTAGGTGGCAGAATGGAACTTGGAATAAATAGCTCAGCAGAAAAGAACCCAGGGACAATGGGGCTGGACCTGGCTCCCCTCTGCCAGCTCTTGAGCTCATGGTATATTGGAGCTCAGCAGGGCTTTGCCGAGGGAAATGAAATATGTTTTTTGGATTGTACCACTCCAGAGGGACCTGAGAGAAATTCCCATGTTTGGACAGCATTAGCAACCTCTGAAGATGGGCTGAAATACTTGGAAATAGTCTGGGTCCTCACCGTTATTCAACTTTTCTATCTTGTCCTGTTTCTTTGCCATGGATTCTAGCAATAACAAGTGAAGGTCTGTTTTGCTTTAAAGATGGGGAAGGCCTGAACACCACAGAGGGTTAAAGGGAAGACATCTTCATCGAGAGGCTGGAGGATGCTTCAGAGATGGGAGTGGGGTGACTATCAGTGGAGGAGGAGGTGATGGCAGGATTCAGGGCTCTGTGTAACTGACTTGGGAGAGGGCGGCAGGAAAGGTTTAAGAAGAGTGCCTGGTGGGGATGGGATGCTGTTGTTGGTTTCAGGGTAGTGGATTCAAGGAAAGAGCCAGCTTCATGGAGGAGAATGTCACAACCGTGAAGATACTGGTTTATGCGCTGGCCTGACCTGAATCTTTTATACGTGGTCAAGTTCTGAGAGGATGCCACTGATCACACTAAAAAATGGAGTGGGAATTTTTGCTGTGTCAGCCCTCAAGTGCTGTTCTTTCTCTCCATTTTCCTAGATCATTAATTCCTCCAAGACAGTGGTGTGTTGATGGAGACACACGAAAGGGAGAACTGCATTTCAGTTGTTTGATTCTGTACTTTCTCTTCTAGATTATAAGGGAGTTGAAGGCAAGAATCACAAATTACTCAACTTTGAATAAGGCACCTTGCCTTAAATACAGCTAAATAAGTTCTTCATAGATGAAGAAAGGAAATCTGGTAAGAAATGTCAAGGAATGGTAGTGCTGGGCAGTACTACTCAACTTTAGTCTGCATCACAGGAAGATACATGGTGTCACAGAAGTTACCTAGGGACCCAAGGAGATGTCATCATGGCTGGTTAGGAGCAGTTTATAATTGGGGAATACGTAAGCCTATCATTGGCCAGGGCAAGGCCCTTGGTTTATTTCGGTGACATATTCAGGACTTAGTTATTCAATAGCAATGGGGGTAGGTGGGGGAAAAGGCAACCATTAATGGGGAAACTGAAGGAAAAGATAAAGAAGCCACTCCATTTTTTGTCTGGGCTCTATCGACCCATGAGGCTACATGTCTGAGTCATTTCCTCAGTGTTTGTGACAGCTCTCTCCTCTGTTTTTAGAAGAAGGAAGTGGAAATATTTTACTACCTTTTCATATACAGAGATTCATTTCATGCTCAAGGCCCCATGGCTACTTAACTGGTAAAAGCAGGTTTAGCACGGGGCATTTCGTTTCCCACTCCTATGATAGACCACCCCTTCCTTTTATCAGAAATAGAAGTTAAGAATAAACTGTAATCATCATCCAGACTCAAGCCAGGGCAGCGGCGACTATTTAAATTTATTAAAAAATCATTTATCTCTCATCCACTGTGTGGGCAGTTAACAAGAGCACTCTATTCCCCCAAATCGTACAAGATCGAGGATATCCAGTTTACACTTGAGGAACCTGAGGTCAGACTTATTTGACCTTGGTAGACATAATGGTAGACAGTGGAGCTGAGACAAAATCAATCTCCTTCTATCTACCCAGTGGCTCATTAAAGATCTTCTTGTAAACGACACCTAAGCTTACAAGGCCACTGATGTTCTCACTTTCATAATCATCATCCCGTAAAATGGAAGGTAATAGTTGCCATACCAGAAAAGTACACAGGCGAGTGAAGCGGAACAAACAATCTTTAAGGTAGCCTTTTCGTTTAGCAAAGTTCAAACAGCTACAAGGCCACTGTTCGCTCCGGTCGAGCCAACACACGTGCACCCTACGCATGCGCCCAAACGAGACCCACCCACCCCCTCCGGCTGGACCTCTCTTGCCGAGTCACCAACCAGACATCTTAAATGCCCGCCCTTAAAGCTAAATCGTCTCCCAATCGGGAGGCCGGAGTCATCAGGCTCGTCATTTATTTTGCATAGACCCTCCTCTCCCCGCCTCACGTCAGGAGCCCCCCTAGTCTGAGGCAACGATTGTCACCTAAGCGCTTCGTCCTGGCACCTGATTGGCTCTTGGTCCAGCTCCGCCTTCGTCTCCTCCCGCCGCCGCTTCTCCGCGCTCCTACAGCCGCGGGCGGAGCTAAGTACGCAAGCGCAGGCGCTGCCTCTCTCTTCTGGTGGCCCGCCCTCCCTCCTCCCCCTCCCT
>NW_004444020.1:4073216-4118974 GCF_000243295.1 Trichechus manatus latirostris
GGGGGGGGGGCACGTGACGTAGGCTGCCCCGCGCCGCCGGTTTGTCCGAACCGGGACCTACCGCCCTCATCCCAAAGACGGGCCTCAGCATTCTCAGGGAAACTGAGTCTGAAGTGCTCAGCACCGAGCAGCACGCAGCGAGTGACGTCTCTTCCGAGTAGTTGGGTGTTCTGACTGCAGCTGGCTAGTTTGAGCTGCAGTTTTCTGTTTTAACAATCGCATTTAGGGCGTCTCTGTTGACATAACTTGGTCTCTGAGCTCCTCAAAGAAAGACTTTAAAAAGTGTCATGGCCACACTTAGTAGAAATTGAGTTGTGGTATTGCTAGTGACTTCCTTTGGCTTTTCTTGGTCGCTTAAAGTAGCAGCTCTCATGAAGGACCCACGTGGAAGTAACAATGTTTGGCTGCTGGGCACGTTTGTCCTCTAGTCTAATCGGTCTCCGGAACAAGCAAGGACTCAAGCCAGAAAAACGAGCCTCCACTTCGTTTAGGTTCCAGCCACTTGATCCCCTTTTCATAGTCTGATATTGCCATAGTTGTATGTTTGTAAGTACCTTGAATTCATTAAATGGTATGTGTTTTACAGGACGAAGATGAGTGGAAAGAATTTGAGCAAAAAGAGGTGGATTACAGCGGCCTCCGAGTTCAGGCAATGCAAATAAGGTATGGTCTGGTTACAAATGTGTTTAGATTATCTTTAGGGTAGGTAGTATATGTTTAGGAAACCCCGTGGTTCAGTGGTTAAAGCCTGTGTTTCGTTATTCTTTAGCCCCAAAGCAGCATTACAGCCATCTTATGCTTTAGATATGCTTATTAGGGCATTAATGGATTGTGTCTGTTCCTCATCTCTGCGACAGCAGAGGAGTCATTCCACATCCCTCTATATGCTCATCAAATTACTGCCAGTTCCAAAATCCTGTGAGAGCTTGCCTACTTCTAGCCCAGGTTAGGCCTTTTTATTTGAGACAGCTAAAATTGATTTTGTCACTTAAATTTTTTCACTTTTAATATTGGTGGTATGAACTTAGTTTTTGTTTTCCTCTCAAAAATAATGTGGACATTTTTCATATCTTTTCCAAAAAGCAAGTTAGTATGTATTTTTGTAATTGAAGTATAGCATACTTACTAGAAAAGTACCGATTTTACAAGTTCCCACAGCGAATGAATTTACACATTCAGCACCCAGGTCAAGAAATTGAACTGGTACAGAGGAAGTCCCTCTCCTACCACCTTCCAATCACTTACTGCCTTCACCCCCAAGGATAACCGCTATTCTAACACCATAGTTAACCACTGTCCTATACATTTTTGAAATGTATAGGAACAGAATCATATAATCTTAAGCATGTTACCTTTGAAGTTCAAGAAAACAGTAATTTTTGAAAATTGGATTGGTTGGTTTAGAGGATTTGAAATTCAGCATATTTTTATCAAGTCCAATTTATGGCAGTCAATTTTAGGTTGATTTGTAAATAAATATATTTTAGGGTTTAGTAATGTAGAAAAAACAGTTGAATATATGATTCCAGATGTTTAAGAGGAAAAATTGTTTACTCTCATTTTAAAGAAATTGTCTTGATAAACTGCCTCCAGTTTGAAGTTTGTAATTTATGTTCAGTGCCAAAGAGCATGTTGTACAGTGGTGGAAGTAATTTCCTTAACCAGGAACTGTCTTTTGACCTACCTAGTTGACAATGTTTATGTCCTTAGATAACTTAACAACAAGGACTGCTATTTTTGACATTTGTTGAATATTTACTTCCGGCTAAGCATTATGTCCTGGGTGCTTTCACATACATCATTTAAGGAGCCTAACCAAAGCGAAGCCTCCTGATTGACTGATGCTGGGAAACTTTTTAGGAGATGTGCCTTGTCCACTCTTAAGAAGTATAATTGACTGTACTGGAGTTTTTATTTCAACCACTTGTGGACTCCCTTACTTTTTTAGGTATTTTTGGAGAGGTGTAGTTTAGAAAAAATCTGTTTCTTTCTCTCGAGGCTTGATCTGAATGTTAGCAGTTGATATTGTTAAACTGTGGAGAATGTTTAAACTGAACTTATGTTTTTCTATCATTGAATATAAATTCCATATCCATATTCAGGGTTATTTTAGTCTCTACTATAACTATTGGCAATTCCTGACACGGTGAAACATTTTTTAAATAACTTATATTCTTCAGCTTTACCAAGGGCATAAGTAAGTCTTAGATAGTATGAGCGTTTAAGTTCTTCTTGACCTGGAGAAGACCAGCTTTTATATTGCATCCTTTTCCATGTCTGTAGCATCTAGTCCTTGTCCTTAAGTGGCCGTCCTAGAGGTCTTCCTCTAACCTGCTAACACTGAAAAATGTCCTTGACATCTGCTCCTCAGGAAGCTGCTTTTGTGGGTCCTCAGTCACTATGGTATCTGTTTGGGATCTGTATTTCCTTTGCTTTCATAAATCATTTAATAAAGGGCAATCTGACAATTTCCAGGAAAAGCTCAGGGTTAAAAAGCCAACTGAGGTTTAATAATGACTGAATTTTTCACCTTATGTGATAAAAAAATGGTACTGATAGTTCAGTGGTAGAATTTTTGCCTTCTATGTGGGAGACCTGGATTTGATTTCTGGCCAGTACAGCTAAAATGCACCCACCACTTGTCTGTCAGTGGAGGTTTGCATATTTCCATGACGCTGAACAGGTTTCAATGGCACTTCCAGACTGAGCCTAGGAAGAAAGGCCTGGTGATCTACTACAGAAAATCAGCCGGTGAAAACCTTATGGATCACAGCAGTCAGATCCCATTGTCCGCAGGGTTGCCCTGAGTCGAGGCTGATGTGACAGCAACTAACATACACTGAATATTCCTGTAAATTTTATATTAAATATTAAAACTAAATGTACTAGTTGGGGGATCCTCACGGAAAGACACTTTGGTTCATAGGAGTGGAGAGTAGGAGAGTAGATTGCTCATATAAATGGGGTGGAGTTGATAATGTTGCAAAAACATGGGCTTAGGGAGAGGCAAACCTGGATTTACATTTAGCTCTGTTTACTGTTTGTGTGACCTTGGGAAAGTCACTTTACTTTTGAACTTTGGTTTTTAGCTGCAAAATTGAGACTATTCCACAGTATTGTGAGGATTTCTTTGACTAGAGTGTTTGTAAAATGCTTAGCATATAGTAGGTACTTGGTAAGTATTAATTGTCTTTTTCAGTGGATAAACCAGAATGACTTATTCTTGGGAATTTCTCTGTTATTTAACCATGAGGCTGCTGATTTATAAGTCCAGAATTTAAAGGGAAAGGGTAGTGGAGGCATTTAAGATTATGACTGAAGTCAGACTGGGCTGAGTCAATTCACCATGGGCATATACTACAAGAGAATCACATGTGCAGCTTAGCACAGATACAATATACCCAAGTTCCTCTCTGTTAAACATTGCTAGAGGTCTTGAATGATTGTCATCTATAGCTTGGTTTTACGTTTTGGGCAAGAGCCCTTAGAACGTAAGAGAAATGGAGGGGGGGTTCTTTATGCTTTCAGTTTGTTTTTTATTCTATCCATGACAGACCCAAGCTTGTTATCTCACTATAGGACAAGGGGAAAGGAAACTTTGAAAGTTGGCCAAAGATATCTTGAAGATCTCAGCCTATAGCCTTAGATTTTTTTCTCCCAGCTTTTTGTTTTGAAAAATTATAAACATCAGAAAGGTCGTAAGAACAGTACAGTAAATACTGATACACTCTTTACCCAGAGCCACCAATTGTTTTTGCCGTATTTGCTTTATCTTTTTCTCTTTCTCCATATACTCTCTGAGAGTTAGCTTGCGCGTAAGGCATATATAGTCTTAAAATTCTTGACACTAATTTTATAGTATGTTGGCGTGCTGAGCCCTCATCAGAGATAAGTATACATTTGAGTGGGGAAATATATTTTTTTCAGTAGCAGCAAACATACAGTTTTAACGTCCTGTCTCACATTTGGAAACCCTGGTGGCGTAGTGGTTAAGAGCTAGGGCCGCTAACCAAAAGGTCAGCAGTTCGAATCCACCAGGCACTCCTTGGAAACCCTGTGGGGCAGTTCTTCTCTGTCCTATAGGGTCACTGTGAGTTGGAATCAACTTGACAGCAGTGGGTTTGGTTTTTTTTTTTTTTTTTTTTAGTATCTTAATCCACCAGCTCAAGATTTAAGTACCAAGAGTATTATAAGGACATGTTTTGTGTCTAAATTAATAGATCTTACTCAAAGTCATGTTGTTATATTTGACCCACATATTATATTTGGGTCAGATACTGAATTTTAGCCTGTCTTCTGTGGAAATAACTATTTGCAGTGTGTTTCTTGTCTTGGCATTGGCATTTGGAGAGTTGACATTTTCTTGAATATATAAGGGTAAACAGGTAGTAGGGTATTTAAATCACTAGTGTAGACAAATCTTTGAGAAGGAAGCCTTGGAGATGGTGATAAAGGGGCCTGACGTTTGAGTTTAGATTACTGGTTGGTTGTGGGACCTGTAGGCCTCTCACATCTTTAAAATGGGTTTTTGGGAGAAGGTTAGAGAGATTTCATTTAATTCTTGAGGTTACAGAATGTTGAGTATTTATGATGTTTCAACGAAGAATTGAGTTATTGGAGCCCAGTGGTTTTCTAGGAGCCTTCTTCAGAAATCTAGACCTTTAAACCATTTACGTAGAGCTGGTTAAATTGCACTTTGAAGAAATTACCCCTGAGACCAAACTGGATTCCTTGTAGCAAAATATTTGTGTGAGTATTGTGTGGCAGACATTGTGCTAGATGGTGGGATTGTGATTCATGCTCTAATGGACACCAGTAGATAATTTCAAAGGGACATTCAAGGTGCTGTGGGGCATAGAAGAGAGATACTTAGGCTAGCTTGAAGGGGTCAGGAAGGATTTCTTGGATGAGGTACAATGACATTTTAAGCCTCCAGGCCAGGCATAGCTCATCAGGCCATTTTTATCTCCCCATTTTACTATTGTCACAGTGGTTGGTATAATAGGGTCAAACCAATGGAGATGCCTGGCATTCCAGCAGAAGCTTGGTCAAGTCTGGTTTTGGGTTTAGCTGTTTCCCCCTAGTGTTGGGGAGGGGAGGCTAGGGTGCATAAATTCACCTATGATGTCTCTTGAGGTGAGGAGAGAGATGGTCCTATAAATGTACTGCTGCTGTGGGTTGTGTAATCCTGAGCAACCTTACTAAAGAAAGTGAATTCCTCGAACCTCAAAATAGAGAAAATTTCTGTCCTCTGTGTGTGTGTGTAGATAGATGTATCTCCTAGAGCTGTAAAGAAGATAAAATGAAATAGGCAAAGTGAAAATAAGGGCTTTGGAGTTCCACTGACTTGGCTCTGCTACTTTGTAACTTTGGGGAAGGTACTTGTCTGAGAATCAGTTTCCTCCTGTCTCCTCCCTGCCTTGATTTAACTGAATGAAGTGGGTAGAAGGCTGCCTGGCATAGTAGATAGTAAATGTTCCTTTTCTACCATCACCACTCCCCCCATCTCTCCAGTAGTGCCATACATACCTATACCTATTCAAGATAATATACTTAGAATTGTGATGATGAATTTACAGTAGCATTGCCATGTTTAAAAATCTGAAATTTAGTTGGTAAGAAGATACACATTATATTTGGGTCAGATACTGAATTTTATTCTGTCTTTTGTGGAAATAAGTGTTTGCAGTGTTTTTCTTATCCTGGCTTTGGCATTTGGAGAGTTGACATTTTCTTGAATGTGTAAAGATAAACAGGTAATAAAACCAAAACCAAACCCGCTGCTGCCAAGTCATTTCCAACTCAGCAACCCCATACGGTTTCCAAGGCTGTAAATTTTTACGGAAACAGACTGCCACATCTTTCTTTCATGGGGCAGCTGGTGAGTTCGAACCACTGACCTTTCAGTTAGCAAGCAAGTGCTATAACCACTATGCCACCAGGGCTCCTGACTCCTGGATAAATAAGGATCTCTGTGTTCTTACTAGTCATTTATCCCACTCCAGAAAAGAGGGTCAGACTGTTTGGTATCCATTTTAAAAACCCATTTAAAAAGAACGTATTTTCATTTTTCTGCCATCTGCCATTAGTATTGAGGCATTTAGGCAAGACTCTTAACATCTCTGGGCCTTAGCTCCCTCATCTGCTGCATGAAGGGTCTTGACTAGACAATTTCTAGTGTTTAGCTAATATTTCTGAATCTTAAGCCAAAATTCTAAGTTGTCTGCTTGTTCCTTTAATTAATCTAGAGGTATTTTTAGATTTGTGGTTATTTTATTCATTTTTTCATTTGTCTCTGAGGGTGAGGAAGTGGTAGAAAGACACTAGGCAATAAAGAAGACCTCTTTTACTTGAGACTCACTCTCAGTATTCTATCAGACCAGACTGGTGCTTTTCTTAAAATTTTTAGTGAATTAGAAGAATAATATGCATATTTTTAGAACATTTGAAAAAATACATAAAAGCATAAATAAGTTCAAAAAGTATCCATAATCCCTTCTGTTTGGGAATAATCAGTGTTTAAGTTTTTTTTGTTTTCAGTTGAAGATTGTTTATTGCAAACTAATAATTCCAGAGTTTAAATATGGTAACCACCAAATATTAAGGTGATTTGGGGGAAAAGATATTTTAGAACCTAATAAATATATTTGAGCAATTGTGATTCAGCACATTAGGGAATTAACAACTTTCAGAATGTAAATGACCAGCTGATATCTATCACAGCTTATAAGAGGTGTACCATGAAGGCACTTTTGGTGTATCTTCACCTCCCCAGCTGGCATGGATTGGATTGCTGGGACATTACTAACTAGTCAGTTCAGGTTGTAGCTAGGTGGATAACACCATGCCTTTACCAAGCACCATGAACTTAGCAATTACATTACAGTATAATTGCATTGGCATAGCTTCAAAGATGGGTAACTTCTTTTTCTTTTTTTAAGAGATCATTTGGGACAATTCCGATGCTTGAATGCTGCTGTTAGACTCCTGGATAAATAAGGATCTCTGTGTTCTTACTAGTCGTTTATCCCACTCATAAGCTACCTTCAGAAAAGAGGGTCAGACTGTTTGGTATCCATTTTAAACACTCATTTAAAAAGAACATATTTTCAAAAGGAAACTGCATTTTTTTTTCCAATTATGAAGATAGTATGTGTGCTCCTTGTGAGAAAAGTCAACAAATATTAAAAAGCATGTAATAGTGAACGATTAAAGTGCTTACTAGGTGCCAGGCACTGTTACAGGTGTTTCGTGTCTGTTACCTTATTTAATCTTCATAGTGGGGCCACTGTCCCTATTTTACATGTGAGGAAACTGAGGCATTGAGAAGTTAAGTGCCATACTCAAAGTATTCTGGCTAGTAAATGGCAGAGCCTGGATTTGAACCAGGCAGTCTGGCTTTAGAATACGGTCTTTAGTGTTGGCTGTATAAAAAAAATAAAAATCAGGTATTCTGACACCCAGAGCTACTTCTGTTAATGTTTTTAAAAATCATTCTAGATGTTTCAGTATTTATAGTAAGTATATAGATGATGTTTTAGTAATTTTTATTGGTTTATATGACATAAATATTCCATGTCAGTATAGGTCTTAGCACATTTTAAGTGGCTGCATAGAATTCTGTTATGCATTAATGAAAAGGAAAACTGAGGGGTTAGTGTGGCCATATTCTTTATCCATTTCTATCTTTAGACAAACGATAGTCTTAAGTAAAAGCTTGATACAAAATACAGATTGAAGATAAGTTTGTTCCCCCTCCCCTTTCAGAGTGCTACCCCTAGATCTCTAAATTCTGGAATCACCTCTGATTGGTGGGCAATTCATATATATGATGCTGCCATTATCTTTGAAAGTTTTTTCTAAGTGTCTTTAAAGGACACCATTAGCTATTCAAGAAATTTGTCCTTTATACTCAGGGCATGTATTATAGAAATGGAAGGAAAGCACCCTTAGATGTCACCCAGTTAATCCTTTTTCAGAAGCCAAGCGAGGCTGTAGACGTTTCCGTCCATCTGTGTATGGTTAGTGACATGATTGTGAACCAGATAGCAAAAGGAGATACTGTTGGAAGACCAGGGACAGAGCTTTCTGGTTTTGAGGAGCAGTCCTGGTTCTTTTATTTGGGGGAGGAGGGCCAGCATGGTGAAGGAGATTGAGAAGACATAGCTGAAGACCTAGGAAAACCCACCATTGTCATGGAAAATAATTCAGTGGAAAGGTTGGCAGTGTATGCCAGGTGCACTGGCATGGTCAAAGAGCTGCAGAAAGGAAGTTTGATATGACAGTTACCGTACTGAATATCCCTGCTGTCAAGTCAGTGGTGGAGATACAAGATATACGTACTTGATAATTTAGAACATTCAAGTTTACATAAAATAGTAATAAATAATCCAGCAAAAGGAAAAATAAAGAAGTCTTGGAGAAATTTTATACTCTGATTCAAGTCAATTGAAGAGTAAATACATAAAAACTGGCATTTAAAAAAAAAACACTGCAGGTAGTCTTAGGAGGGTGTGTCAGCAGTGCAGATATCTTTGTTAAGCCAAAGATAATTTTTTCATTCTCTTCTTTTTTTAATGGGTGAAAAATTCATGTCTTGTCATGGGGGGCTAGTTCCATACATTCCCTTTGTCAGATGGGAGGACTGGCGGTAATAAAATCTGCAGCACCTATGGCAGTCACTGAGCACTGACTTGTTTTCCTCTGTTAGAATGTGAATTAATGATAATTTTGATTCTAGTAAAAAGACCAGACTTAATGGTCTGACTGAGACTGGAGGGACCCTGGAAGACATGGCCCCCGGACTCTCTGTTAGGCCAAAACTAAAACCATTCGCATGGTCAGCTCTTCAGACAAAGATTAGACTGGACTATGGGACATAAAATGATACTCGTGAAGAGTGTGCTTCTTATTCTTAGCTCAAGTAGATACATGAGACTAAGTGGGCAGCTCCTGTCCAGAGGCGAGATGAGAAGGCAGAGAGGGTCAGGAGCTGGTTGAATGGACTCGGGAAATCCAGGGTGGAAAGGAGGAGTGTGTTGTCACAGTATAGGGAGAGCAGCTACGGTCACATAACAATGTATGTATAAATTTTTGTATGAGAGACTAACTTGAATTGTAAACTTTCACTTAAAGCATGGTAAGAAAAGTATAATTTTGAGGGCATTTTCTTAGATTCTAATGTAGCATGTACTAAAGGATTAGCAAATAAAATTATACAGGTTTCAGTACCTTCATCTGATCACTAAAATATACTTACCATAAATGCCTATTTGTACTTTTTGGTCCTAGAAAAATCTAGTAATTTTGCTTTTAAGCCTTCACATTGCCCTCTTCTGTGCATTTCAGGTTAAATCAATTTACCTTCTCTCCTTCAGTCACTTGAGCCAGTTGCTGGGATCCTCCTTCTACTTTGGGCTAGTATGGATAATCAGGCAGGTTGTCATAAATAAGCATGCTAGTGTGTTAGTTATTTGTAAATATTTTTGAGTGTATGAGGAGGTTCACCACTGAGGGAGATTGCATAAAGGGAAGTGGAGACTATCAGATGGTGGAGTGGTTTTCTAAACCTTTTCTAAGCAATGAAACTTTTTTTCATATGGAGTCGAGTGAAAGTCCCAGTGTATAAGAGGTAAAATCCCTCTCTGTAAAACAAGTGAGGCATTTGGACTTGGAAGAGGTGAAGTGACTTTTCCAGGGTCACACAGATAAGCAATGACAGAACTAGAATTTGCACTATTTTTCTGATAGTTCTTTAATTGAATTCAATTGTTTGCTTTTCCAATAGTGAAAAGGAAGAAGAAGATAATGAAAAGAGAGAAGAGCCAGGTGATAACTGGGAAGAAGGTGGAGGAGGTGGTGGTGGCGGCATAGAAAAGTCTTCAGGTCCCTGGAATAGAACAGCTCCAATACAAGCACCTCCTGCTCCAGTAATTGGTAATCTTAATATTTCAGTTTCAGAAAGACATCTAATTTTTGTGTGATTCTGTATATCGTCAGGTTTCAACTACATGTCTGCTGTGGTGAGGGTGGAATGAGGCTTCTTTCTGTTCCTGAGAGGAGAGAGATTTGTATGTGTCTCTTTAAAAACTTTCAAATCCGAAATAAAAGGAATTTGGAAGTTAAGGCTAAAATTTATACATAGATAAACTGACTTGCCAAATTTAAATATTTAAGCTTTTTTTTTCCCCTAATTTCTTTCCTAAATATTAACTCCTGACTGATGGTGGAAAAGATAAGGAAAAGATTTTCATTTACTAGAATCCAAGATAAGCTTCATTTTTAGTAAAAATTACCAGAGGTCCAGTTTAACTCCAAAAGTTTTCATAGGAGAGGACATTCTTAGCGCTTTTATCATGATAAACTATTTTTGACAGCCAGCTGAGGAATACCGGGCTCCTCGTGTTTGCCCCTGTGTTTTTTTTTTCCCTCCCCCACTTTATTCTCACATCTTAAAGTCTAAATTCTCACCAGGGCTGAAAGGAAGTGAAAATTGTTTCAGCAGAGTGGGGGAGACTTAGATACTACAGTGTTTTTTGGCTCTTCAAAGGGCCAAAGTATATAAGCAGATGTGCATGCAGCGTATCTGTGGTACCAAAATTCAGGGGGAGAGGGTGGTGGTTAGGAAGAAAATGATGCATAAAAAAGCTCCATAGGTGGGCTGTGATGAAAAAACGTTTTGAGAAACATTGCTTTAAAGTAATACATGCTCATTTATTTATGTAGAATAGTATAAAGATTAACAAATCACCCCAAATCTTACTATGCAGAGATCATCGATAACATCTATATGTTAACATTTTTGCATCCTTCTAGCCTTTTTTTATGTTACGTATATTTTTTTCCCAATTAACTTGTTTTATTTATTAATTTTTTACTGCATTCTCTGTCAGTGGTCATAAATGATCTCTACATTGTTAAATCCAGTGTTCAGGTTTTCAGTTCTCATCTTACTTGACCCATAAACAGCATTTGACAGCTGATCATGCCTTTGAGACACATTCTTCCCTCGGCTTCCAGGACACCACATGGCTGCTACCATTGATTGTTTGTTTCTCAGTCTCTCTCTCTCTTCTCTCACTGGTACCTCCTCCTCTTTACCTTCAAATGCTAGTCTGCAGTCCACTGCTAGGCATGTAGAAAGCCAGAAGCAAAGGCTCAGTCCTTACTTCTCTTTTCTACCTACCCTCTCTCCTTTTACAACATCATTCTGTATGCCAGTGACTCAGATTTTCATCTTCAGCTCAGCTGTCTTGAACTCCAGAAATGTATATGTTCACTGCCTACCTAGTATCTCAAATTCAGTATGTTCAAAACTGAACTCATCTTTACCCCCTCACATACCTGCTCCACCTCTCAGCCTTTCTCATTTCAGTGGTATCCTTTCTGTCTCCCAGGATACAGACTTTGGAGTCATCTTTTAACTTCTTTCTTTTGCTTCAAACCTAAATATAGTCTGTCAGTAAAATTTTTTTGGCTCTACTCCAAAATAAATTCACGCTGTTATTAGTTCTTACCAGCTCCACTGCTACCACCCTGGTTTGAAGTACCATAGTTTTTTATATGGATTACTGAGGTAGCCTCTGTCCTGGTCTCCCTTCTTCTACCCTTGTTCTCTCCCTCCTTCCCCTGCACTCTCTTCTCTACCCAGCAGCCAAAGTGGTGATCCTTGTAAAATACAAGTCAGAGTGTCACTTTACTGTTCAGAAACTTCTGTGGCTTCCCTTCTCATTCAGAGTAGAAGCTAAAAGTTCTCAGTGACTTACAAGGCCTTACACAGTCTGCCTTGTGATCCTTCCGCCTTTCTGACTTTATGCCCTGTTGTTCATTGATCCTTGAATATACTAGATGAACACTGTTCCTTGACTGTACCAGATCAACTAGCTGCTGCACACTGTTGTGCTTATGCTTTCGGCCTGCAGTTCTCTTCCCTCTGTATCGGGTCTGCAGACTTTTTCTGTAAAGGCCATTGCAGTTTCTTTTGCAGTTACTCAGCTCTGCTGTTGTAGCACAAAAGCGGCCATAGGCAGTATGTACACAAATGAGCATAGCTGAGTTTCAGGAAAGCACAGCCCACAAGTGGTGGGCCAGATTTGGCTTGTGCACCATAGTTTGCCAACTCTTGGTTTTATGTGTTTGTCCCATTGCTTCTTCCAGGTCTTTGCTCAATTTTTGTACCTCATCAGTGAGACCCTCCCCATCCACCTTATTTAAAATCATAACCCTTTATATTACTACCCTGTCCATCGTACACTCCCGGTACACACTTTTCCTCACTTTAATATTTGGTGTAGCACTTAGCTGTTTTTATTTATTTTGTTTCCTCTCTCTAGAACAGTGCTGTCCAGTAGAAGTTTCTGCAATGATGGAGTAGTACTATCCACTACATGGCTGTTGAGCACTTACAATATGGCTAGTGTGACTGAGGAACTGAATTTTTTAAATTTTAATCAATTTAAATGGTCATATGTAGCTAGTGGCTACTGCTTTGGGCCGTACAGCTCTAGAATATCAGGATCACGACGGCAGGGGTTTTGTGTTGTAACAGTTGTATCCCCAGCGTGTAGCCTAGAGAACAGTATCTAACACATAGCAGACACTTGATAACTATTTGGTAAATGATTAAATGTTATACGCTTTCCACCATATAATTAAAAACTATACAAAATAATAAACTTTTATACTGCTATTAGGACCCCTGGTGGTGCAGTGGTTAAGTGCTTGGCTGTGAACCAAAAGGTTGGCAGTTCAAACCCACCAGCAGCTCCATGGGAGAAAGGACCTGGCAGTCTCTTCCCATAACGATTACAGCCTAGGAAACCCTATGGGACAGTTCTGCTCTGTCGTGTAGGGTCGCTGTGAGTCAGAATCGACTGGACAGCACACAGCAACAACATACTGTTATTCAAACAGCTACATTGTATTTTAGCTAATAAATGCTGATGTAAATGTTTATTTGAAATAAAATGAAGTTTTTGATAAATGAAGTGGAAAATGTATATAAAACCCAGTTTGAGCTCATTTTGAGGATAAAAAAAATACATAGGAAAAAACTGAAAGGCTGTGTCCCCAAAATGTTAACCACATTAGAAGACTTTGGGCTGCTTAATTTTTTTTCTTGTTTTACAATAAAATGGAAAGAGAGCCTTAAAAGTCATTGATGATGTGGAACACAGTGAAATCATGAAGGATATCTAGTCATTTTTTTTCTTAGAAGTCACCTTTAGAACTTTTAATAACTACACAGGTGTTTTATTAAATAGGAGCTACAGGAAATTCTTCACATATAGCATCTTACTTAATCCACCAACCAGGTAAATAAGTGGTTATTCATGTTTATGATGTGTAAACTGAGGATGAAAGTGGTCATGTTCTGAAGGAAGTCCCCTGTGAGACCTGTCTCCCAGCTGCAGCAGATTCCTTTCCCACTGTGTATTCACTGCCCGGTAACTTGGGTTATAGAACTCACTTACATATATAATTAAAATTGCAAATGGATGAGGAGTTAGAACACTACCTTAGAAAAAGAGGATATTCTTACTTTGAGGCATTTCCTCGGATAACTTTCCCTGTTTTCTGACCCGGAGACCTTTCTTATGTCAGGTATTGGGGGTTTTTTTGTTTGTTGTTTTTTCTGTAATTACTGAATGATTGAGAATGCAGGAATAGCTTATTAAAATGCCAAGCATCTGAATAGTTTCTCTAAACTGTTAAAAATTTAGTTACAGAAACCCCAGAACTGGCGATGACAAGCGGTGTATATAGGCCTCCTGGGGCCAGGTTAACCACAACAAGGAAAACACCACAAGGACCACCAGAAATATACAGCGATACACAGTTCCCTTCCCTGCAGTCCACTGCCAAGCATGTAGAAAGCCGGAAGTAAGTATTATAATTACTGCATTTTGTTTTGGAGCCCTATATTCCCCTTGGCCAGGGAGTGAGGTGTGGGGGCTGTGAAAACCCACCTGAGGGGAATTATTCCTTACTGGTAAAGCAGAGGGAGCAGCTGACAGGCAGCTGAGAACTAGGATGGGACTTAGGATACACCCTGGAAGACCCTGTCTACAAAACAGCTTCTCTTATCCCTTGTTTATGTTGCATTATAGCTATGAACATCTCAGTTCATTTCAGATTGTTTACAGTCTTAAATTGCTGGATTCTGTTTCTTGTAATATGGAAACTCTGGAAATTTAAGAGCAGTATTTTGTTGTATTCCCAGTTAATGTGAATAGATAAGAAGATGTTGACATTTATAAATCTAATATTAAAATAATCTTATTTCAGCAGGTACATAAAATGAAAGCTACCTGGAGTTAAATGACCACATATGGCACATCCACATCTTACTTAGGGACATGAATTTTAAAAAATAAATAAAATGGGAAGAAATGTAAATGACATCAGATGGAAATATTGTTTATTTGGGTGTTTTTAGTAAATCCCAGTCTTTGAGAGCACAACTGGCTTGAATTTAAACCCCCACTTGGACTTGCTCCTCTGCTTCATCCTACAGATGCATAAGGGGCTTCAGTGAGAGGGCATTGACTCACCATTCATCTTTCTTTACCTGATCTGATCCACTCCCACAAAATAGAAGTAAGGAGAAATCATTGGATAATGAGTAGAATTTTACTTGAAAGAGAAAATTTTTACTCTTTATGCATAAGAAAGAGAGATGGACAAATAGTTGTTTACTGAAAGTGAAAGTCAGTGTTAGAAGGAATCACCATATCATTAGACAGCTTTTTAACTTTCCAGTTGTCTTCAAGTTGGTCCCGAAGTAGGTTTGCAGTTAAGATTATTCAGTAGATTTGCTATTGCAAAAAATCGGACCTTAAAGCTTCATACAGTATTCTGTGTTTTATGTTCAATTGAAGCCTTAAAAAATGGTTTTATAAGGATTTTATATGCCAGTTCTCCCCTTCTTACTCTCCTCCAAGATTCTGTAAGAGGTGGCTTTTTTTTACCCCCTTCAAGGAAGAATATTTTCAAAACAGCCTAGTGAAGAAGAAATATTTACTGATTACATTTCTTTTCCCTTAGGGATAAAGAAATGGAGAAGAGCTTTGAAGTAGTAAGACACAAAAATAGAGGTAGGGATGAGGTTTCAAAAAACCAGGCCCTTAAACTTCAGCTAGACAACCAGTATGCTGTGCTTGAAAATCAGAAAAGCCACCACACACAGTACAATTAAGGAATGGTCTTTGCTAACTCTACTAAGGTGACTAGACTACAGCTAACCACCATGAACAGCCATTCATCATCTGATCTCTGCTGGATCTACAGCAACTGATGCAGACCACTCGATACAAATGATCAGCCCTGTTGCACTATGGAAGTTTAAAGTGTCACGACTGCTTCTTATGTGTATTGGATTTAGGGGACATTTTTTCATTGTTATATAAATGCGTGAACTAGATTCAGCAGTGTTATTTCATAATTACTCTGCAAATACAAAAACCAAAAACTGCAGCCAGTGGTCATTTCAAAATCTTTTTATGTTCAGATACTGAGCCTTCGTAAGGGTTGACTACCTCAGATTTGCTGCATTCATTGTGGACTTCATGTGGATCACCACTCCTGGATAAGAAGGTTACAGCTATTAAGTGTCTGTGAAACTTGAAACCAGCTCTCCTGGATTCCTATCAGAAATCCTGCCGAAAGTCAGCCATCTGGGTTCTGATCTGCTGTAAAAGACGAAGATTTAAGTGACCTTAATTAACCTGTCCTGTGCCCAACCCTTAAGGAATACTTTCTATAGTAGGCTGTGGCTATATTAGACTTCCTGGAACATGCCACTCGCAAAAGAACTGATGTGTTCAGATAATCTGTGTAGGGCTGTGATTTATAATTTAAACCTTAAAGTTGTATTCTGAGGTAACCACAAATTAAATTAAACCAAGCTTGATTCCACCAAGTGGGAAAGGGGATGAAGAGGGAATAATCTTATTTCTTTTAGTAATTTTTTTATTTGGGTAGTGCTTTTTCTGTGTTCTACAAATAAGGCCTTTTTTTTTTTTCTTTTTTTTCTTTTGCTTTGACTTGGAATAAGTTTTTTGACAGCATATTGTTTGGTTAAGCAACCTGAAACATGCATTAGGATTGTGAGGTGTTACGTGAATTTGCCAACCCCTTAGAGTGGAACCAAAAAGCCTTTGATACAAAGGACGGTGGATGCTACAGGGTGCGGGGGGCCTCTACTTCGGGTGCTGCTAAAGCCTCTAGTTGGGTCTAAATTGTGTATAAAATGGCAGGCTAACGGATTCACTAACCTGTCTTTATAAATTCAAAGTAACGTGAGCAGAACTTTGCCGAAAACCCATTTAAGTTCCATGAATCTTGTGTGATCTTTTACAAGAATTCCAGATACCATACTTGTGCCCTATTTTTAAAGTTCTGGACAGTCTGTAGATGCAGTGATTGTCCCAGCAAGCGCTATTATCAACATTTTGGTGCGTCTTTTTGTTGTCCATTTGGGGAGTCAGAGACAAAAGACAGGTGATGTAGCACTTCTGTTTTTAATAATTACAGCTTAAACTATCCAGGAATTTTCAGTCCTTAAAAGGGACCTGAAGAAGCTACGCACAGTTACTGAAAAGTTTCTTCCATCTAACAAGATATTTTGGTAATTTTCTAGTTTTGTCGTTTTGGTTCAGTAGAAATATTTCAAAGTGGTGTGTGACCACTGGATGCAGAGTCTGGGTTTCTCTATGATAAATCCCTTTGCCAAATGCAGGAGTGAAGAAATGGGTGCAACTATCCTGATAGGGGAACATATTTTCCTATAGGAGTTTAGTCTTGATGAAAATGTCAGTCAGGGCTTCAGACTGGTTCTGTCCAGTTCAGTCATGGCTGAGGGAACATCCCTGGAATAGACCTGAATTTTTTAAGTTACAGTGAACCAGAAAGATAGCTGGAACAGGAAAAATTACAGGTCGAAGCCCTGCTAGAAACGTAACCTCCCTCTTAGCAAACAAGGGCAGCCATATGCATTGCATAGCAACCAAATCTCTGGCCCTCAGATTTTAAGCACAGTCTGAAGCGGCGCTAGCCTGCTAAAAGATGGCCGGTGACCATGCCAGTTTGTGTGTTACTCCCCTCTTCCAAGTCAGGGTTTCGACCTCTGATTTCTCCCATTTCGGATACTGTACCAAATCTGCCAAATTGTAAAACTTTGTGTCCGTTCCTTTTTCACTTCCTTGGCTGTGACTGAACCAGTTTGAACCAGTGCAAAGTCCTGGTGTCAGTGCAGGAGTTGGACCCTTAGGAGGCTTACAGTGTCTCCTGACAGGACCTGCCAGCCACTTCTGGGCAATAATGTTGGCATTGTTTGAGGTGGCAGACAGGATACCTGCTTTCTGATGTATTTTAGGGAGTAGCTGAGCCAAGGGGAAGTTAGATGATTCAAAGAGAAACAAGGGATTCTTGGTTCAACTGAAGACTTCATTTGGGAACCAAAAACCTTAACAAATAATCTCTTGGACATTAAGCCACAAATTCTCCCTGAAAAGTATGCATCTTTTCTGGCAAAACCTTAAACTGGGGTTATGTTATTGAGGAATGAACTCAGATGAATATGTAGACGTGTTATTTAACAGCATACTTTACTAGAAATCTGAAGACCTGCAGCAGATTTAAAATTCCAACTCTTGTTACAGCTTTTTAAAAGATTGTGAAATTATCAAAATGCACATGAATCAAGTTTTATATACTGTATGATGGGTAGATGAGGCTGTTCATTTTACCATTTCTCTTCTTTGGATTCTCAGGCATGGTTTTGGCAATGCAAGAACTCTGTAACAGTAACAAATTCAATAAAAAGTAAATATATGGATTTTGGAGTGTAATTGTTTTTATTCTAAAATCCTAACCTATATTCTTTCTTTGAAAATGGTGAATTGATGTCATGCTTCCTTTGCTGTGGGAGAGTAGATAATACTCTTAGGAGTGTATTTTCTGTTCAAGAAATGTTTACAGAGCACTCTTGAGTGCTAGGAAGACTGAGATGGGGAATAAAAGTGGCTACAAAGCTGTGATGATATTCAGTTCTTTTCTAAAGATAAGGCAGGCATTGAAATTAGTTTTTGTCATCATCCCTGTATTTTGTATTTTAAACCATGGCAAGGAAATATATTTTTTACTCTGAAGACTAAAGATTTGGGGCTTAGTCCTTTGAAAAACTTCTAAATTTCTCAAATTTTAGCCACCATTTTAAATTTCAGGATTTAGTCTGAATTATTGTAGTCCTTAAACTTCTAAACATGAGAAAGTATCTTTTAAGTCATTTTGATAATTGAACTTAAATATTTAATGTTAACATTTTACTACTTGATCACTATTTGTACTTGATTGTCTAGTTTATTTCCTCCAGGTCTTTTGCGAAGTGTCTCCTTATGAGTAAGGTCTTCCTTGACAGCCCTATTTAAAATAGAACATCCACACATAAACACACAGTCTCTGTCCTAGGCTAGGTTCTCTAGAGGAGCAAAACCAATGAAGTGTATATATATATAAACATATAGAGAGATTTATTTTAAGGAAATGGCTCCTGCAGTTGTGGAGACTGGCAAGTCCCAAATCCATGGGTCAGGCATCAGGCCAGCTTGAGGCTTCTCACTCGTAGGGGCTGGCAAACCCAAAATAGGCAGATCAGACAGCAGGCTGCTGGCTCATGGGGCTGTAGGAGCTGGTGAATCCTAAAATCGTGTTGGCTCACGTACCAAGAACTGGAGGTCAAAGGATGATGAGTCGGATGCAGGATCAAGAGACTGAGCTTTGCCAGAACATACATGTATATGGTATGCAGGCTACACCCCCAAGAAAACTACCCTCACATGATTGCAAAATGGAGGATAATTACATAATACTGAGAATCATGGCCTAGCCAAGTTGGCATATAACATTAACCATCACAGTCCCTGTATCACTCTTCCTGCTTTGATTTCCTTCATAGGTTTGTTTTAACAAATTTTTTTAAGATAAAATTCTCATGCCCTAAAAGTCACCATTTTAAAGTGTACAGTTAAGTAGCTTTTATTATATCCACAGTTATGCAACCATCACCACTAATTCCAGAGCATTTTCATCACCCCAAAAAGAAACATATTAAGTTACTCCTTGCTTCCATCGAAGTCCACAAGCCTTAGAAAACTGCTAATCTTTTTTGTATGAACATTTCCATTCTCTTGAGAATAACCTAGAAGTGGAATTGCTGGGTCATAAGGTAGCTGTTTAGGAACTGCCAGCCCAGTGGGTGTGATGTAGTATCTCACTGATTTTGATTTGTGTTTCTTTAATGATACATCTTTTCATGTACTTATTGGCTATCTGTATATCTCAGGAGAAATGTATTCAAATCCTTTGCCAATTTTTTATTTGGGTTTTTTTTTACTTTAAAGTTCTTTATATATTCTGGATCCTAATTTTTTTTATCAGATACATAATTTGAACATATTTTCTCCCATCTTTTCATTTTCTTGATAGTGCCCTTTGAAGAAGTTTTTAATTTTGATGAAGTCAACTTCATCTATTTTTTCCTTTTGTTGATTGTACTTTGGGTGTCTTGTCTAAGAAATCTAATCCAGGGTTACAAAGATTTATGCTTGTGTTTTTCTAAGAATTTTCTAGTTTTAGCTCTTTTTTTAGGCCTTTGATCCATTTTGAGTCAAATTTTGTATATGGTGTGAGGTAGGGGTCCAACTTCATTCCTTTGCATGTGGATATCCAGTTGTCCATTAACATTTGTTGAAAAGATTGCTTCATAGTTGAAGTTGTCTGCTACTAGAATGTGAAAGAAGTTTGGAGTTGAGACATGTAGAGAAATCAGGAGGTTGGGAGCGTGGAATAGGAATTGGGGGGAGAGGTCAGACTATGAATGTAGTAGATTGGCAAAAGAAAGAAAGAGGTCACAATCTATTTAGGAGTGTACACAAAGTAATGGCATAATCAGGTTGGAAGGAGAGTCAAATCAGAATTATGGAAAAAGGAATTCTAAGAAATACATGTTCTGAAATTGCAAGGTTTAATGATTTTGATTCATTACCTGGCTACTGTAACTAGGCATTAATAGGGCCTACATAATACAGACAAGTTACGAATTGCTTCTCTTGGGTTTTGATACAAAGGTAATGAATATTGTGAAGAATATATTAATCAAAGTATAAGAAATAATTGCTTTAAATAAGCATGTTTTTGTTACCTAAAAATAAATGAGAGGAGTCATGTCCATATCAGGGATTTAGAATACACATAAAAATGATTAAGATAGTTCCAACCTTTTAAAATTGCAGCCCAGTTGAGAACTAGAATTCTGAATGTTTGGATATAGTAACACAAACTGGGTAAAACTTGATTAAGTTGCCAAATCTAAAACTGTCTTTTCAGTCCCTCAGTTGAACATTTCACGGGTCCCATCAGAGCATGCAGCAAGAAACTTTTGTAAGAATAAGATCCTTTGTCTCCAAATATGATGGAAAATAGTGTGTAATTATGAGGGAAACGGCATTCACAGTGTATCTTGATAGTTAAACTAGGACTGAGCGGACAACTTCAGTGTCAGGTGAGAAGTTGTGCTAACAATCAAGTAGGCAGTCACTTTCCCAATAAAAATGGCAGCAGATTCAACAGAGGGAATGACTTAAAACATTTCTTGCAAATATTTATGTTTAGTTTTGCAATGACATTTTAGGAAACACGATCTGTGACAAGTTTTTTTTTTTTTCCCCCCATTAGACCTGACTGATACTTGAGCCCAAAATCAAATATTAAATCCTAGTATATTTTTACCTTTTCTTACCTTGTTACAGCAAAGTTTCTGGCAATACTTCTCAATACCACTTAACTCTTGTTGGGTAATTTTACCTCCCCCCACAACCAGGAAAACACTGGTTTTTCATACAAGTTATAAAAAAAAAACCAAAAACTCATGGTTGTTTTGAACATTAGCATATGGAAACTCAAAACATTACCTAAGGGCAGAGACTTTGTGTCCTTCCATTTTAACTGTAGTGTATCATCCCTAAATAAGGCTGCAGCTCGTCTGTCCTGTATGAGCAATTTGCTTCTTAAGAAGAGAGGCAATTACAAGTTATGCCAGTGGTTCTCAGACTGCTGCACATTGGAGTCACCTGGAGATTTTTAAAAACCACTGATGCCTGATGCCCACCCCCGGACGCTGTGATTTAATTGTTACAGAATGTGTCCCGGGCATGGGGATTTTTAAACAAGTTCCCCAGGTTATGTCAAAGTAAGAGAAAAAATATCCCAGAGCAAGTATGTAGGATGTCCTTTAAAGTGTGTTTTTAGCTCAGAAGGGGTTATTACCTCCAAATGCATTTTTGGATATTGTTAAAGAAAAATGAAAGGGGAGAGGGGAAGATCTGTAGGCTGAAATACTAAGTTCTTTTTTTACTTAATAAAAAGTACTTTTTAAAAAACTTTTATTAAGCTCAGTAATTATCAGTATAAAAGCATTTTTAATATTCATCTGCCATTTCCTAGACCTCCATCAATTTAACTTTTTTCTTCCTATAACACAATCACTTTATTTTGTTTGAATAGTATCTTAATAGTAAATCTGACCATTCTAGAATTCACTGGCTGTAATTGTTCATCTGCCTTGTACTACTACTGGCGACTTTTAATTTGCCCTTCCATTATGTTGCTCAATTACAGCACCCCTGGGCTTTAAGGGTTTCTTTAGAGCACTGCAGTTCTCCCTGATGACTGCAAAGAACTGCAATTAATTAACTTTACCGGAAGTAAGCTTCAACATGGGCAGGGCTCATCATTTTAGGAACTGGAACCTCAGACACTTGTACTGCCCACCACTGTTGGTCTGTGGTTCAGTTTACTCACCAGCTCCTGCCTTTTAAAGGTCATGTGGGTTGTGCTTAAGTATCACATTTAATGGCGTGTGGGCAGAGAAGAATCTCTTGGGCTTGCCTTTGGTTTTACTTGTTGGGACTATCGTAGCTTTCTTCCTGTATTTCTCTGATTTTACAGTTCAAATTTACGCCTTTAATTAGAATCAGAATTAAACTTGGAAGTCAAAAACTCCCAACCTCAATGATACCAAGATAATGGGGATTAATGGCAGACGGCAGGTTGTAAACTTCCATCATGTTCCTTTGTTATCCTCCAACATTCCCTATTTCTCCTTTGTTTTTTAAACCTTATGTCCAGCCTAGCGAGAGTGTTAAATAGCAAATGAATCACTGAATTTTAAAACATAACTCATTTTACTTTAGGTCAGGCATTGTTCTAAGCAAGTAACAAATCTTGACTCATTTAATCCTGACAGCCTCTTAAAGATGGGAAAATAGGCTCTGAAAGGTTAAGTAGCTTTTCTGAAGTCACACAGCAAGTAATGGAAGAGCCAGGATTCCAACCTGGGTGTTCTGGCTCCAGCATGCTCTTAACCATGAGGTAGTGCTTCTACACTTTTTACTAGATTTAAGGAAATTGGGCAACAAATAATCCTAATTTGATTTGAAAATGCCCTTTGCACTGTTCACATCCCAAGGTCAGCATGGATTCACCAGAGCCTGGCTTCCTTACAATTTCCCTCTCAAAGTAGCAGAATATAAAGTTCCTAATATTGAGGTAAGTTGTGCTATCCGCCACCCCCCCCCACCCTTTATTTTTTAATTGATGGGGATGGCATTTAATTTTTTTAAAGAATGTTTTATGATGGAAATTTTCAAACATATGCAAGAGAACAGTGTAACAAATACCCTTGAGCCTATAATCTAGCTTCAGTAATTATCAATTTATGGCCACTTTCATTTCACCTGTGAACATTCCCCATTTCCTGCATTATTTTAAAGCTAATCCCAGACCTATTTCATCCATAAATATTTCACCAAAGGATAAGGACTTTTTTTAACCATAATACAATTATCACAATAAAAAAAATTAACATTTCCTTAATATCAAATACCCTGTCAATGTTAAAAGTTCTCTGATTTCTCATGTCTCTTTATAGTTGGTTTATTGTTTGAAATAGAATCCAGACAAGAATGTCCCATTGCATTTAATCTTCTAAGTCTTTTAATTTCTCCCATTCTATTATTTTTCTTAGCATTTAGTTATTGAAGAAACCTGGTCATTTGGCTTGTGGATTTTTCAACATTCTGAATTTAGCTGATTGCTTTCCTACATTTTCTATAAATGGCTAGTGTACTAGTTAATTTATTGCCTTTAGATTCCAGAGCTGCCATTCTTGGACCTGAATTATGATTAAGGACTACTGCACCTTGTAGACATTTCTCCTTTGCCAGCTGGCTTGCCAGTAGAGGGCGTTGGAGGACCACTGTAAAGCTAGAGCCAGGAGGAAAGGCCTTTCTGTTTTCTGGTCCACATGGCAGCCATCAGATTGGCATACAGGGGCCTGGTATGTTCACCTCAGCAGCCCTCATGGTTCAGCTATGGCCCATGTTCTCCAGCAGTTCCTGCAGTTCACCTGCAACCCAAATCCTCCAGCAAGTTTCTCTGACACTGAAAAACTAGGTGTTGCTGGGGCAGCCATACTTTCTGTCTTTAAGTCTCTAAGTTCCTTCCTTGCTCACTCTCCCTCAGTTCTAGGGGCAGTGGCTGCTTTCTGTGGTTGCTACTTCCGTACCCCTTAGCATTCAATCTCTTTTATCCATTTTAGTAGTGAACCACCTTTTACTAGTTGTTCTTTTTTTTTTTTTAATTGCAGTTTAAGTGAAAGTTTACAATTCAAGTTAGTCTCTCATACAAAAATTTATGCGTACGTTGTTATGTGACCCTAACTGCTCACCCTATCCCTATACTGTGACAGCACACTCCTCCTTTCCACCCCAGATTTCCCGTGTCCATTCAACCAGCTCCTAACCCTCTCTGCCTTCTCATCTCACCTCCGGACAGAAGCTGCCCATACAGTCTCATTGAGCTAAGTAGCACACTCTTTACAAGTATCATTGTATGTCCCACAGTCAAGTCCAGTCTTTGAAGAGTTGGCCTTGGGAATTGTTTTAGTTCTGGGTTGGCAGTCCGGGGGCCATGCTTTCCGGGGTTCCTTCACTCTCAGTCAGACCATTAAGTCTGGTCTTTTTACTAGAATTTGAGTTCTGGACCCCACTTTTCATCAGGGTGGTCATTGATGGTAGCCGGGCACCATCCAGTTCTTGTGGTCTCAGGCTGATGAAGTCTCTGGTTTATGTGGCCCTTTCTGTCTCTTGGGCTAATACTTTCCTTGTGTCTTTGGTGTTCTTCATTCTCCCTTACTCCAGGTGGTTGGGACCAATTGATGCCTCTAAGATGGCCACTTGCTAGCTTTTAAGACCCCAGACGTCACTCACCAAAGTAGGATGCAGAACATTTTCTTAATAAACTTTGTTATGCCAATTGACCTAGATGTCCCCTGAAAGCATGGTCCCCAATAGTTGTTTTTTCTTTATATTAGTTTTTTCTTGTTTAAATTACTGATGCATTTTTTTTTTTTTTTTTTTTGATTGAATGCTGATAATAAAGAAATGATACCAGGAATGGTCTCAGAAGACAAACCCTCAAAGATTGGATTTTGGGATTAGTTGGTGGCACCCTTGGGCTTGAGAGAAGTGATGAGTTTCTTGACAATGGGAAATGAGGTGCTTATAATCCATGACATGAAGTAGCATTACAATTAAGCTATCACTTCTGGTTGTGAGAAAGTGTCTATTAAAGCAAGTGCCTTGGGATCCCATGGGGCTTGGGCTGCACTTTTATAGCTTTTAACGACCTCACTTAAGGTTGATTCTCCTGAGTGCGCGGGTGCACTTACAGAAAGAAATGACAATTTTAGGTCTTTAAACTCTCAGCTCAAGTCACCATCTGAGGACCAGAGACGTTCCATGACAGCCCTAAACGAATCTTATTTCATGTAGCCAGGGACTGATATTGCTGAAATTAAACAGAATTTTTTGCACAGGTTTCAGAACTACAATATCAGTTGAATTCACAGCCTAAGTTTCTCATGAAAATTAGAATATTGACAGGGAAAGATTGGGCCTCAAAACTTGGAATGATTGCATCTGGTTGGACTCAGATATAACTTTGAGTCTTGAAATTTACGGTCTCTCTGAGCCTTCCTTGCCAGTAAAACTAGCTTGCTGTCCTGTGGCTGAGGAGGCTGGCCTTCCTTTCTTGAAAACCCAGAGATTTTGGGACAGATGACTGGCAAAGGGATCAAGAACTCCTTTGTTGCCATGATGCCCATAAGTACAGTGACCAAAAAAGGAGAAAGCTGCCAGATTTTGCTAATACATATTGGCAGAAATCTGAGGAATATGTGTGTGAGTGTACTCAAACCGTGTTAGAGCAAGTAGGGCAGATTATAATACTAGGTTGAGCTGAATTCATTGATATGGGTACACTTACTAGAAATTCTGGGTTTAAAGTATTAGCTATGCAGGCTCTCAAAGCTTACTGGGTTGGTTGACTAAAACTTGGACTTAATGGTGGCCTATGTTTAAAGTCAAGATGCCAGAGCTTCCCTAGCATGATGTAGGGGAATGAATCAAAAGGCTTAGGGATTTAAACATGTTGGGGCATGTCTTAGTTATCTAGTGCTGCTGTAACAAATACCACAAGTGGATGGCTTTAACAAAGAGAAATGTATTCTCTCACAGTTTAGGAGGCTAGAAGTCCAAATTTAAGGCGCCAGCTCTAAGGGAAGGCGTTCTGTGTCAGTTCTGGGGGAAGGTCCTTGTCATCAATCTTCCCCTGGTCTAGGAGCTTCTGAGCACAGGACCCCAGGTCCAAAGGAGGCACTGTTCTCCTGGCTCTTGTTTCTTGGTGGTATGAGGTCCCCATGTCTCTCTGCTTGCTTCTCTTATATCTCAAAAGAGATTGACTCAAGCCTACCTCATTAACATAACTGCCTCTAATCCTGCCTCATTAACATCATAGAGGTAGGATTTACAACACAGGAAAATCACATCAGATGACAGAATGGTGGACAATCACACAATTGGGATCATGGCCTAGCCAAACTGACACACATTTTGGGGGGATATAATTCAATCCGTATCAGGGCAGATTTATCATGTGCAATCTCAGCATCCCCTTTCCCCAAACCATATTCTCTGAGAAGGTCCAGAAGACATTCCTTTAATGTACTGGAAAATACATTAGTGAAGTGTGCACTTGCATCCTTGAAAAATCTCTATAATTGCTTTCCTTTGTAAGCCACAAATAACTGTTGAGATGCCACCACTGAGATGGATTCCTTGATTTCAGTGAGAATGATGGGATGGATCTCAGAGCAGCAGAGGCCACATGTAGCATTTAACTGGCAAAGGAAGGGTGGGCACGTTTACTGTAAAGGACCAAAAAACCCATTGCCATCGAGTCAATTCCGACTCATAGCAACCCTATAGGACAGAGTAGAACTGCCCCATGGGGCTTCCAAGGGACAGCTGGTGGATTCGAACCACCGACCTTTTTGTTAGCAGCCGAGCTCTTAATCACTGCGCCACCAGGGCTCCACTGTAAAGGACAGCAGGAGGTAAACATAATCAGAATGCTTTGGTCCACGGGGATCTCTGGTAGTAGCTAGTTGATCACAATGTCCCTAGGAATAAACAGGATGGACAGTGTAACTAAAATACTGCTTGATTTAGATAAATAAAAAACTTCATGTCTGGTGGCCAAAAACCTGACTTTAGTCTCCACAATGGAGAGTCAAGGGGTCTCACCCAGTTTTTAGACGCTAAGCCATATTGATTGAAAGAGACAAGGTCCCCCTTAAGAAAAGGTCCTCCAGTGTATACTATGAATCCGTGGGCCGTTAACTAGTGTGCAATGGGGAAAGCATACTCAAAGGTTACTACACACTGACTGAATTGATACTAAATCCTGACGACCTCCAACACCACTGTGGCATGTGAGTCCAAGTGGGGTTCAAGGTGGTCTTAGCCTGAATTTGACTCACAGTGGGCTCCAGTGATCTGCAGCCCCACCATGTGTTTATTTCCCCAAGTCCTGAAGGTGTAATTCGAAGAGACATACTTGGCAACTGTCAGAATACCCATATTGCCTGACTCCTGGGATGAGGGTCTGTGGTAGAAAGGGCTAAGTGGGAGGCCCTGGAGTTTCCTCTCTATACCGAGATAGATAGCCAAAAGTAATACTACATCCCTGGGGATACTGGAGAGATTACTACCATGATCAAAGACTTGAGAGATGCAGGGCTGGTAATACCTGTTACATCCCCATTTCAGTTGCCTGCTTAGCCTGTGCAAAAGTCAGATGGATCTTGCAGAATTACTAGATTGTTGTAAACTTAATCAAGTGGTAAGGAGCCCTGGTGGTTCAATAGTTGAGCACTAGGCTGGTAACCAAAAGGTTGGCAGTTCAAACCCACCCAGCTGCCCCACAGAATAACCTGGTCATCTGCTTCCATAAAAATTACAGCCAAGAAAATCCTGAGGCGGTTCTACTCTGTCATATGGAGACTGCTGAGTTGGAATCAACTCTGTTGCACCCAGGAACAATCAAATGGTGACTCCAATTGAACTTGCTGTTCCAGATGTAGTAACTTTCTGGGAGCAAATCAACATGGTCCTTGACACCTGATACAGTGACTTGACTAAATTATATAATAAATGTGTTGGCAGGGCTGTGCTCCCCCTGAAGCCTCTAGGAAAGAATCTTTCCTTGCCTCTTCTAGAGTCCAGTGGTTGCCAACAATCCTTGGTGTTTCTTGGTTTGTGGCAGTTTAACTCCAATCTCTGCCTCTGTCTTCACATGGCCTTCTTCCCTGCCTGCTCTATCTCAATCTTTCTGTCCTTATAAAGGACACCAGTCATTGGATTTAGGGTCCACCCTAATCTGGTATGACTTCATTTTAACTTGACTACATCTGCAAAGGCCCTATTTCCAAATAAACTAACATTCTGAGGTTCCAGGTGGATATGAATTTTGGAGGGACACAAATTAACAACCCAGTACAGATAGCGATGAAAGGAAATCCTCTCAGTGAGCAGAACTTCAAGCAGTATATCTGCCTGCCACTTTGTCTGGACTGGTACAGTTAACTTGCTCAGCTGCTAACCAGAAGGTTGGAGGTTTGAGTCTACCCGTAGGTGCCTCAAAAGAAAGGCCTGGTGAGCTACTTCCAAAAAGCAGTCACAGAAAAACCCTAGTTCTACTCTGACACACATGGATCGCCATGAGTCAGAATCTACTCAACTTTTTTGTTGTTGTCTGAACTAAGAGATGGCCAGAAGTATTTATCTGCCCTGATTCATGCGGAGTTGCTAATTGTTTGTCTGAATGGTCAGGGGCTTGGAAAGAATAGGATTAGAAGTCTGGAGAAGAGGTACGTGGATAGATCTCTCATAATGGGCATAGACTGAAGATATTTCTGTCTCATGTGAATGTCCCACATGAGGAGGAGCTCAATAATCAGGTGGACAAAATGACATACTCTGTGGATGCCAGTCATCTTTCCCTAGCCATCCCAGTGCTTGCTCAATGGGCCCATAAACAAAGCGGCCATGGTGCCAGGGATGGAGGCTATGCATACGCTCAACACGGACTTCCCTTACCATGACTGACCTGGCTAATGTTACTGCTTAGTACCTAATCTGCCAACAGCAGAGACCAACACTGAGACCCAATACAGTACATTCTTGAGGGAATAGCCAGTCACTTGGTGGCAAGTTGGTTACATTGGAACTCTTCGTATGGAGGAAGCACAGATTTGTCCTCACTGGAACAGACATGTATTTTGGGCATGCCTCTGTCTGCACCATTGTCTGTGGATTCACAGAATGACTTATCTACCGTCACGATATTCCATTTGGCATTGTTTTTGATCAAGGGAACTCATTTCACAAAAAAGCGTGCAGCAATTGATGCATGCCCATGTAAGTAATGGGCTTACCACATAACCCGAAAACTTCTGGAGAAAACACTGAATTTGTCAAGGATTTCCTTTTACCTGGATCCACAATCAATGCCCATGGAAGCAGCAATCAAGAAATCAAATGATGTATCTCATTGGGCAAATCTGCAGCAAAAGAACTCTGTGAAGCGTTAAAAAGCAAAGATAGCACTTCGGGGACTAAGGTGCGCCTGACCCAAGCCATGGTATTTTCAATCGCCTCATATGCATGCAAAAGCTGGATAATGAATAAGGAAGACCAAAGAACTGACGCCTTTGAATTGTGGTGTTGGCAATGAATATTGAATATACCATGGACTGCCAGAAGAATGAACAAAATCTGTCTTGGAAGTACAGCCAGAATGCTCCTTAGAAGTGAAGACAGTGAGACTTTGGATGTGTTATCAAGAGGGACCAGTCCCTGGAAAAGGACATCATGTTTAGTAAAGTAGGTCAGTGAAAAAGAGGAAGACCCTCAATGAGATGGACTGACCCAGGGGCTGCAACAATGGGCTCAAACTTAGCAACTGTGAGGACGGCACAGGACCAGGCAGTGTTTCATTCTGTTGTACAGTGTCGCTATGAGTCAGAACCGACCTGACAGCTCCTAACAACATAACCACATACGTACCCCATCACCCAGAAGTGGTGGGCTAATTGAAAGGTGGAATGGCTTACTGAAGACTCAGTGACAATGCCAGTTGGGAGACAACAGCCTGGGGTTCCGTCTTAGAGGATGCAGTATTTGGTTTTAATCAGAGACCATTCATTATATGGTGCTGTCTCCCTCACAGCCAGAATACATGGGAATCAAGGAGTGGAGGTGGAAGTGGTTCCTCTTACTATTCTAGCTAATAAACAACTGACTGAATTTTTGCTTTCTTTCTGGTATCTCTGAACTTTGCTGATTTGGAGGTCATAATTCCAAGACGGGAATGCTTTCTCCAGGGGACACAATACTGGTTCCACTGAATTGGAAGATGACACTGCCACCTGGTCATTTTGAGCTCCTCATGCCACCAAACCAACAGGCAAAGAAAGGGATTACAACACTGGCTAGAGTGATTTATCTCGATTACCAAGGGGAAATTGGGTTGCTACTACACAACGAGGCAAAGAGCATTACGTCTGCAACTCAGGATTCTCTGAGATGTCTCTTTGACTTCCATGCCCCAAAGTACAGGAGATTGGAAAACTACCAAAACCAAGGAAAGGTAGGACTATTGAAGACTCAGACTCTTCAGAAATGAAGGACTGGATCACCTCTCCAGGTAAAGAATGTTAGACAGCTGAAGGTCTGAGGGCAAGGGAAATACGGAATGCACAGTGGAAGAAGGACAACATATCAAATATAGCCTTGTGACCAATTACAAAAACGACTGTAGTAGCTTTATCTTCTCTTTGCTTGTTATGTGTATGTATTAACAATTTCCTTTACTCTTATTTTATATACATTTATAAGAGGTTAACTTTACAACTATCTTTAGGTAACAAACTATTCAGTAGAACTGTGACTAAATTTTAGGTGTTATTAATATAGGCAGCAATGGATACAGTAACTGTTGAGACTGTATTTCCCTATTTGTTAGAGGGTGAGACTTTTAACTGTATGAAGGAGTGCTGCATCTTTTTAGTGAAAACATAGTGGTTTAAGGGAAGTTGAAATGTTGTTAAAAAAATAAAAATAAAAAGCATATACCCAGGTAATAAGTAGTCAAAGAGGTGGACTATGCCAGATTAATGTAGTCCAGGAAACTTACTGCAAACTACCTATAAAATAATCCAATCTAACATAAAATGGTTCTGATAAAACCAGGTCCATGCGGTTTGTGGAGGAGGGGGAGTGTGCTGTTTACATAATAATGCTATTAATCTGACTGCGTAACAATTTCTATTGCCCTACTTTGTGAACCAGCTCAAAGCTCAAAACTTTGAAGGCCAATTTTCTTGAAGGGCAGGGACAATCCCTACTCTATTTTCAGAAAAATCTGGTAAAAATTTCGGGGGTTTTGTGTCCAGGTTAAGGACTTCTACTCTCCACAATCTGAGTTTGTCTTTCAAAGAACCATCGGGAACTGAACAATTTACATCAAAATTGCAGTCCTAATGATTCTGGTTTGTCCCTTAAACAGAATGAGGCAGCTTTATATTTAGAGGGCTGTGGTAATGCATGTGGTATTTGCTGTTTAGATTTACCATAATAAAGAATAATAAAATTTAGTAGTTCAAATAAAAGATCTTTTAACCTAAAAGAACAATATTCTAAATAAATAACAAACATCAGAAACATAACTAGCAACTAGCTTTTTAAGCTGAGTTTTAGAAATCTTTTATTGCTTCAACAGGAAAATGGATACCAGAGTGTTTTTTTTTTTTTTTAAACGTATCTATCTGAACATACCTTAGTACTAATTTGAGTCACTACTTTTATTCTTTATTGTCACATTTTCCAAGTTTTGGCACCCAAACTTGGCAAACATCATGGAGATCTGTACAAACATACATATACATATATACACACATTTAAGTTTAAAGCCTCGGCTTACTCATTATACCTTGTGCTCAGGCTCCTGTTAAAAAGAGGTAAAATGGTGAGAAGATAAAAATCAGGGAAAACATATGAATAAATCCCAATCGATAACTCCCTTGTCAGGCAGACATTTTAAAGGAAAAATCCATCACTTTGCTAAAACTTCCACTAAGCTACAGCTTCAGAATATTTAAAAGAAAAATAAATAAACAAAAAGCCCTTCACACACCTCAATGTGGTTTAATGACAAGCTAGCTGAGGAGTTATATTTTGTTGTTATTTCAGGTAACTGTTTATTAAGGAAGTTAATATTTCAGTGATTAAAATTTCAGGTGTTAATTAAAAATTAACTTCAAGCTGAGTCATCATTACAGTCTGAAGCAGAATTCTTCAAGTATTTGTCTTCAAATCACTACACAAATCCATCACAGTAAAATTCAGGCTTTTAGTTTAAAAAACATTTACTGTTTGGTAACTGAAGAGTAGATACCATTAGTGTACTCTAGGTCGTTTGATTTTATTTTTCTCTGTAGGCACTTTCCTCTTCTGTGATAATCCAGGCCCAAGTTCCTTATTATTCTGAAGAAACGAAACAGCTTCTGGGAGACAGTAACTTTCTACGTGAGGAGGGGATTCCTATAAAAGGAAAGGAAAAAAACAAAAAACTATGCTATTCATTGTTTTCATATGTCAAAATGTTAAGTGATCCGGTAGTAGATTCTTTTACTCTTTTTGACCAGAAAAATTTAAAAAGGAAAATGCATCTTCATTCCTAGGTTCCTGCAAAAATACTTGTGTCTTTCAAGGCATGCTATTCAGCACTTGTCTCATCTAGCGAACAGACCCTGTGAAACAAGGTCTCATTTTTTTATCAGAAAAACGAGTGTATAGCTCAGGCTGAGTGGGCTGGCACAGATCTTAATAGTTTTGTCTGTAAAGTATGGAATAATATCACCATCTCACATAATGGTTAATAGCTATCATTTAAGTGTTAGATATTATGCTTAGTGCTTTACATATAATTTTTATTTACTCTTTACAATAAACATGTGACATAGTGCTGTAATTTCCATTTTACAGATAATACAGGTTAAATAACATGACCAATGTTACATAACTGCAGGTGGCAAAGTCAAAATTCATACCTTTCTCTACTTACTCCAAAATCCTTGCATTTCTCTCCCTTACAACTATGTTCCAGAATAAAAGGATCTTTTTCCCCCTTATTATAAGTACAATAAAACTTAATTTTCAGGCAATATAACAGACTGGATAACCTGAAAATGAATTACCACAAAATACCGAGTAAACGCCTTTCTACTCAATGCTTCCATAGATAATAACTATAAATTCTGACCATATATTAAAAGTAATTACTGCAATACATCAGAGAATGAACAAAATCCGGCAAAGGGGAGCTGACATCTGGAAGAAGGGAATGGTATGGGGTGAATTCCCTTTTTCTTTTTTTTTAATGGCTTTTAGTTTGAGTTTGAGAACAGGCCCCAGCCTGTGTCGTGCAGGCTGGCTAAAGCTCTAATAGGAATGCTGCAGTCTAAAAGGCTTGAAGAACCACAGGATGGGGTCCGAGGCAGCCACTGCCACTGGAAGATGAGGTGGGAAATCCCAGAAAGGAAAAAAAGAGGAGGAATTCTAAACTTTGTATATAAACTTTGTCCTAATCTTTGCTTGATCCGTAAATCATGCATGTGCAGAGGAGACTCAAGGCTAAAAGAACTAAATGAGATTTGAGTTGACACTCACAGCAGCAGGTCACTCAAGTAAACTACCTGCTAAAAAAAGACAATAAAACAGTACTCTTTGGAAGAACATAACAGAATCTAGAGTTTCTATAACTTATCATTCATGATGTCCAGGATACAATTCAAAATTATTCCACATATTAAGAAGCAGAACATGACCCATGCTCAAGAAAAGAGATAATCAGAATCACCCTAAATAAAATACAACACTTAAGAATAAACTTGACAAAATAGGATTTTTATGCAGAAAAACAAAATGCTTATGAAAGATATCAAGGTTTATCACCATCATCAAAGAAGATCTAAATAAACAGACATGCTGTGTTCATGCACTGAAGACTCAACACAGTAAAGATATCAATTCAACCCAACTAATCTGTAGGTTTAATGCAATTCCAATCAAAATCCCTATCTTGTAAAAGAACAAAATTATAGGTCTTACACTGACTTCAGAAGTCATATACAGCTACAGAAATCATGATAGTGTAGGAGAAAAGATGAGCAAACAGATTAATGGAACAGAAAAGAGCTCAGAAGTAAGACTCAAACATTTACGGTCATTTTACTTCTGACAAAGCTGCCAAAAGCCTTTGGAGCAAAGGGAAGTCTGTTCAACAAATGGTGCTAAAACAGCTATATCCATGTGGGGGGTGGGGTGGGGAAGCCCCTACCTCACAGCATACAAAAAAATGAATTTAAGATGGATCATAGACCTAAACATAAAAGCTAAAACTATAAAGCTTTTAGAAAAACACATTAAAAATGGTTTCCCTGGACAGTACACAAAAGCAATAACCAGAAAAAAATTGATAAATTAGACTGTATAAAAATTTTAAACTTTTGCTCAACAAAAGACAGTTAAGAAATGAACAGGTAAGCCAGAATGAGAGAAAATATTCCAAAAAATTATCTGACAAATCACTACTGGTATCCAAGATATACAAAGAAATCTTATAACTAAATAATAAAAAGACTAAAAAACAATTTTGTAAGTGGACAGAGTTATTACTTAAGGGATACTGAGTTTGTTACCAGTAATGAAAAAAATACTGGAAATGGACAGTGGTGATGGACACACAATATAGTGAATGTAATTAATGCCACTGAATTGTACATGTAAAAATGGTTGAAATAGCAAGTGTTTTGTTACATATATTTTTTACCACAGTAAATTTTTTTTTAAAATTGGGCAAAAGATCTGAGTAGATTTCACAGAAGAAGTTATATGAATGGCCAATAAGCACTATGAAAAAATGCTCAACATCATAGTCATCAGGGAAATGCAAATTAAAAACTACAATGAGATCCCACTATAAACCCCAAATTCAGATCAAACCTAAAATTCAAATCACTGTCAACAGCAAATGCTGGTGAGGCTATGGAGTAACTAGAACTCATATACATATTGTTGATAGGATTGTAAAACAGTACAATACCTTTAGAAAAAGGCCTGGATGTTGGTTTTTTTGTCAGTTTCTTAAAATACTGAAGATATACCTATTTTAAAACCTAGCAACTTTGCTCTTAGATATTTACTAAGGAGAAATGAAAAAGAATGCCTACAAAAAGACCTGTATATATATACAAATATTCGTAGCAGCTTTATTCATAATAGCCAAAAGAGGAAACAACCTGGGGTCCATCAATAGGAGAATAGATAAAAGGCATCTGGTATATTCATAGGAAGGAATACTACTCAAAAATAAAAAGGAATGAACTGCTGATACATGCTACAACTTGGATGAATCTCAGAAACATGTTGAGTGAAAGCCTTACCTAAAACAGTACATGCTGTATTATCCATTTATCTGAAGTTCTAGAAAAGGCAAAGGTAATTTATGGTGGGAAAAATAATCAGAACAATGCTTATCTCTGTGGGGCCGGGGTAGTGATTTATTGAGAAGGGACACGAGGAAACTTCCAGAGGTGATGGTCATGTTCTGTGTTTTGACAGGGTTTGGGCTGCACAGATGTATGCATTTGTCAGAATTCAATGACTGGTACCCTTAAGATCTATGCATTCCATTGTATATAAACTTAGTTCCAAAGACAGAACAGTAAACAAATACTGGGTTCTAGTTAATGATATGCATGCTTAAGTATACTGATATCTGCAACTTACTTTGAAATGGATGGATTGGCAGGAGAATGGAAAGATTGACAGATATGTGATAAAGTATATTAAAATATTAATTGCCACTCTATGAGGTATGTATACTATTTACTGTAAAATTTATTCAACTTTTATTTATTCATAATAAAATGTTGGAAAAAAGCAGACAAATTTTAAAAAGGAGCAACCTTATACACTTTTAGAATGAAAAATACAGTGAAAGAAATTTAGAATTCAAGCTCATTATAGAGAATTTGGGACATGCATAAAACTATTTTAAGGAAGTAGGTAAATGACATTAATAATCTTACCAGAAGCAACTACTATTGCTATTCTAGCATATCTCCTTTCAGTTTTTTTTTTTTAAAGCATTTTTTCCTTATAAAGTTAAGAACACACAGTATATAAAACCAAGGTGTGTGTCTGTGTTAGTTTTTGCTTAATATTAGGTATCTTCCCATGCCTTTAAAAATATTCATAAATGTGATTTTTTGAAGCTGCATAGTATTTTTTATATGGATGTGCCCCTTATGCTATTGGTTATTTAGGATATATTCCAATTTTATTATTATAACTAACAATGTTTTGTGAGCATAAACATTTCTCCACATTTCAGCTTATTTCTTTTAGGAGACAGTAAATGCTGTTAGTATCCTGACTTCCCTATTCCACAGTACATGATGTTGATGTATGTTCAGCTGGCTTAAGATTTATCATCAAATAATTTTTCATGAAGGGTATATAATGGTGTACTTGAGGCAAACTGTTTAACTTCTCCAAGCCCAACCTTTCTTATCTGTAAAAACAGGAAGAATAATAGTAGAATACTTCCAAGAGCCATTGGATGGTTAAATAAAATAATCTACATACAGTGCTTGGGAAATGGGTGTTAGATATTGTTATACTTGGAACTAACATTCAAGTGTTCTTCCACTTCTCTTGTCTTTGCATCTCTTCTTTTTCATTATATTTGAGTTTCTCTGTAATATGTCCTCGACATCACTGATTCAAGTTTTTTTGCAACGTTAATTCTGCAAAGCCCATTGGTTTAACTACTAACATTCACTGAAGGTTGATATAAAAATTAAATGAGAGTGCATGTACAAACACTTAGCCCAGCAGAGTATAGGCGATTACTAAATACTGGTTCTTGTCTAGATGGGCAGCTGTATACCTGCAATGATCACGAATTCTTGGACAGGATATGGCAAAGTTCTCTATACATGGCCCCCAAAGCCTGCTGTCTTCTCCCCTTTTGGGAAAATTCTTACAAGAGCACGTCTCAACAAATCAAGTTTTCTTACAAGTTATTTAAATGCAAAAGAAGAGTTAATACTTGGTTACTAATTTCTAATCAGTATGGTCAATGCTTTATGACAAAGGTGTCATGTTTATGTTTTACGCATTCTTTCCATTAAACTCTGGGCCCCTATAAACATGAGCAAAATCCCCAGGCAGGCTGAGGTTCAGCCTCCCCTCATTTCTATAGTATTCTGTTTGAAATCCTTTGTAGTAAGACATTTCTGATCACGTATCATGCCCTGCTGATTCCTGATGGCATTTCAGGCACTCTGGTGTCAGACAACGGGGAGAGTTTTCTTTGCCCATTCACATCACATGATACAGGCCAATTCTGAACATAAGAGTAATGAGCAAATTCTTGATTCACCACAGCTTCTAACACAGCTATTTACTGCGTATCGGTGCAAAAGGTCAAGAAAACTAAAGAAGGACAATTGGATAAATGTTTCTCCTTGGACTTCTGGAATCAATTTCTGCTTTCTGTATATTCCAACTCTATCAAGGCTTTTGGAGCTCTGGTGGCACAGTGGTTAAGAGCTCAGCTGCTAACCAAAAGGTCAGCAGTTCAAATCCACCAGATGCTCCCTGGAAATCCTTTGGGGCAGTTCTACTTTGTCCTGTAGGGTCACTATGAGTCGAAATCAACTCAATGGCGAGGCTTTTAGCGATACCTAGACTGGTATACCCCCTCTCATATTTTAACTTCCAGTGAACGAATATATGTTCATTATTTGAAAAAACAGAATGAAACTGGAAGGGGGTTGAGTAAAAGAATAACAAGAGACTAACATTCTGTTAACAACAAACCAAGGGCTTTGACGTGCACTCACTTCTCTAAGTATAAGAGCACATCGGCTAAAAAGAGGAGATCAAACACATAATCCCACAAACCTGCATGAGATAATCAGCGATGTATTCTGTCTTCAAGCAGTACACATTCTGGGCAGCAGCTTCTGCTATATTAACTCCTGAGTCATCTGGTTTTTGTTTATTAAAGTCAGAAAAGAGATGTGTGGCTTCTTTAAATAAAGGTACAGAATGACCAGGTAACACCTAACAAAAAAAGCAGCAGCAGCATCACAATCTATCAATGTTCCAAATTAGTTCAACATGTATAATATGTATTTATGGAATACCATCTCACAAAGTACAGAAAATCAAGAACTGATCATAGCAGACTCAGTTGGAAAATAATTCATGTAAAAAATTCAGTAAATAAGATTCAGTACAAACCTTTGCTCCTCCCGACTGAAGAAGACGCTTGAATCCTGCTTCTCGGGACTGATCAACATGTAAAATAACCTTCCACCCACTAAATGCCCCCTACAAATAAAAAGAAGTGTTGAAATCATTTGGAAAATAAATGACAAAATAATGCAAATAATGTATTCTTTTATCTGTACATTTAGTTTTATGACAATGAATAATCTTATAACCTTTACACAATGTTAAGTGTCTCTGGCCAGAGCATGCTGAAACACACAGCCAGTGTCTGGCACACAGCCGGCCATCAGTAATTACTTTTGGAATGAAGGAAAACGATTTAATGATAGGTAACATTAAAACAAAGCAGCTTGACCTATGTTTAGTCTTTCCTAGTATTTTTTTCCTCTTAAAATTAATTGAAAGTAGTGCATAAAGTACAGCTTCTTAGATTAGATGAAGCCTCCATTATATTTCTCTTGAAAACTTTTGCAAATTAGAACTATAGAATTTTTATGCAGGAAATAACAACAGAAGCCAGTGGAACTACTCTAAAATAAAGGGAATCAAAGCAAACAAAGATCTGGAGATATCAGAGAACTCAGAATACAACATGAAAGATTACTGAACTCAGGGATTGTTAACCTTTTTGTTTGTCATGAACCCCTTTTGCAGTCTGCTGAGATCTCCGGACTTCTTCTCTAAATAATTTTTAAAAACCCAAAAAACTATTGAGATGTAATTCACATATCCTGTGAGTAATGTTTCTTTTATGTATAATATAAAATATAAGGGACTACAAAAAAATCCACTTCATTGAAAGTTATCAAAATATACATAAAAAAACAAATTAGTGATATAATAGATGTGTTTCTAAATTAAAGCATTAAATCACAAGATCTAGTGGTAGGTCTAACAACTATTATGATTTTAAACTAGTGATGAACATACACAATATTTTAAGATACCTACAACTATAAATCCACTGCCATCAAGTCGATTCCAATTCATAGTGACCTCATAGTGTTTCTAAGGCTGTAATCTTTACAGAAACAGACTGCCACATCTTTCTTCCATACAGCAGCTAATGGGTTCAAAGCGTCGACCTTTTAGTTAGCAGCCAAGTGCTTAACCACTGCACCACTGGGGCTCTTTTACTACTATAATGTGATATATGAAAATATCTGATTTCTAGTAGCAAATTCACAGGTACTGCTAATAGTGCTGTGATTTGTTGCCTAGACTTATAATTAATGAATGCTATATTTCAATTACAGGTTAGTAAAAATAAGAATGTACTTCTTCCTCCACAATCCAAAGTTTATAGACCTCCTGAATTTGATCCACAAACTCCTCTAGGGAAGTCTGTGGACTCCAAGTTAAGAACCCCTGGCTAGATGCTAAAAAGATTCTTTTTAAGAAATAAAGTATGTGTCACATCTTACACACATAAATTACTTTAAAAGAGCCACTAGTAAGATATATATCTTACTTCCAATCACAATTAGAACTACTAAGAATTAACATTAAGCTCAATTAAGAATACCCAAACTAAGCACAATGACCAAGGTATAAAAGGCAAGTAGAACTACTCTTAATCGGTCAAGCTTAATCTCTTAAAAAAAATCTGCAATTGTTATGATTTTGAATATCATTTATACTACCTACATATTACACATATTACATGTTAATACCTCAACAATGCCTGTTTCTTGTCTTTGCTGGATTTTTTTTCTCCATCTCATTGCTGCAAGTGCTAGTCTCCGTTGCTGTACATTGATTCCAGTCAAAGCATCAAGAATGGAACTACTTCCCCATTCATAGTCTTCTTCCTGGAGAAATAGTTCAACAAATTTGGAGTTCTACAATATGAGGAGCCACTGTGCTATACCAAGGTCTCTCTCCTCCAGAAGCCCACAATCTAGTAAGAGTTCAAAGCTATCTAAAGATTCCACTGTTATAGAGAGTACTAATGTTTAGTACTTTATGATTATGGAGGAAATGCAGATTAATTTGGCTACATATGACAGGCTTTTAAGTAGAATTCAGAAAAATATTGCAATCCTTTCTAGAAACCTATTGATAACTATACCCTGGCAACTGAGAATATTTAGAATATTGGGCTTTACCTACTGTATGACCCACTTCACAGAAGGACACAGTCTCAGAGGTGGTATGTACTAATGGCTTGATAACCCTAATTGAAAAATTCAAAAACTACATGATGGATACTACTCTGATGGTCAGTGAGGAACCAGATACCTCAAATACTTAGTTTAATATTTAATGCGCTAACAGTAAAGACAAAAACTTGCTATGAGATAATGCTGAAATTCCCTAATGTTAACAGAGAATGTTACTTCAATTAAAAAAACAAAACAAAATGAACAGTGGCCACGTTCAAATTAAATAATTTAAAAAGTGAATAAAACTGACAAGTAGGAATCTGGTTTCATGATCTCTAAAATTTTCTGCTTTGTTAATGAGGGTCTTCTAATAATTGGTATAAATCTAGTAATGGTCATATTTGGTTATTTCAACTACTTGAACAATCAGTGTATGTGCTGGACTCTATTAAGACAGCCACTTCTATTCTACAGAAAATGACCCTTCCCATTCATGTGGCTACACACCGGCATGAAGCGCCCAGCAGTCCTGCATGCTTCCAGGTAGGAGCGATGAAGCACCCACTTCCCAGCTGCCACCGAGGCCAAATACTTCTCATTTCGAAGTGGATGTCCCACAACAATGTGTGTACAGTTAGGATCAAAGCACTGCTTCTCTATCACTAATCCACCTTAAGTAGAGAAAAACCAGTTGTACTTTACTGACTCTTAGCGTTTTTGTAGGAAAAATGTAATCTCAAACATGAATAGAAATTATTTATAATTACGATCTGTTGAAGTATCTAAACCAAAAACCTCAACAGTTTTTTAATTTCCAAATATACATTTGTAAAATAATAAATATTTATTATGAAAATTTCAAAGACGAAAGTAGGTAAAATGGTACAACGAACTCCCATACACTGGTCACCTAGAGTTTAAAATGATCAAGATTTTGCCAACCTATTTTAAAGAAAATTCCAGATATCACGTCACTTCACCCCTATGTAGTTCAGCAGGCATCTCTAAAATACATGGGAAAGTTCTTATATAGCCACAATGCCATTATCAGAAATAATATAATTAAGAAAAATTCTTTGCTACCTAAAGACTAAATCCTTCAAATTTGTTTGCCTCAAATTTGCCTGCAGCTGGTTTATTCTAATCAGAATACAAAAAGAATTACGATATAAACAAGGATCACACAACCGCAAACCAAAAAAACCAAACCCGTTACCATCCAGTCGATTCCAACTCATAGCAACCCTACAGGACAGAGTAGAACTGCCCCATATGGTTTCCAAGAGCCTGTTGGATTTGAACTGCCGACCTTTTGGTTAGCAGCTGAACTCTTAACTACTATGCCACCAGGGTTTCCCACACAACTGCAGTTGGTTACTATTTCTCTTAAGTCTGCACAACTACTTTTACAATGTTCAAAAAGATGGAAGTCAAAAACAAGTCATCTGTAGATTAAAAGCAGAAGAAAATTTTTTTGTCATGGAAATGAGGTCAGTAGACCAGCACAGAAGCTTGAGAGGAAAGCACACACACTCTAGGTAACTAAGAAGATGAAGCAGAGGAGGAAAAAGCTAATAGCTGGAACCTCTTCTCAGATACAGGTGTATGAAGTCTGGCTTTGAGGAGAGATGAAAGCATAAGTAAATATGAGCTTACATAAAGCTTGGCTATTTATAGCTTAGAAGTCACCGTGACCAGTGGTTAGGCAGTTGTATCAAGGACTTTCTAAGACTATAAAAAAACATTCAAACTCTACTCATGATTTAGACAACTCTAATAATACTGATGATGATAATAACAGTAACAGCAGCAACACTTACTGAGTGCTTACTGTGTGTCAGGGACTGCTATAAGCACTTTGGATTGTTAACTCATTTAACCCTCACAATCCTATGAAGGTTGGTTATGATTATCATTTGTAAGTTACTCCAGGATGAGACTGACAAAAACACAGTAAAGTAAAATTCCATATTGACATAACATCATCAATATAATATTCACGTCTATGTACCTGGTGGCACAGTGATTAAGAGCTACAGCTGCTAACCAAAAAGGTCAGCAGTTCGAATCCACCAGGTACTCCTTGCAAAACCCTATGGGGCAGTTCAACTCTGTCCTATAGGGTCACTATGAGTTGGAATCGACTTGATGGTAACAGGTTTGGTTTTGGGTTTTTGTGTAACAAATGCATCCTGTGACTCAGACAACATAATAGATTGATTTATTTATGTATATCTGCTGGCCACAGCTGCTTCGTTTACGAAATGAAGGGCTGGACACAATACCTATTATAATGTTTCTTTGCATTCAAACAGACCCTCTATAGTCACAGACTCCCAATTCCAGCACAGTCTATACTCATCTGCCTCTGCTTCCTGTCCACTTCTAGATCAACTCTCGGCTAACTGCTCCTAGTCTGCCCACAGTTTGCTAAGACAGAACCGTGTACAGGAAACAAACACTTGAAGCGTGCATGTTGGTGAGCTTAGCACTTCTGCTTTACAACCCCATCTAATTCACTGGGCAAATGGGAAGCAAAGTGTTCCACATGAGCAGTTTCTAAGAAGAAACAAGGTTTGTCAAGTGTCCAGTTGTATTTCACAAAAATCTTTAAATAATGTGTATCATAGTTCTCCACATCTTAAAAAGGATACTAATAACCTTTAATCTTTTCTTGATGATTCACGGCCACTACTACAAGCAACTACTATTTCTTATTGTTTTTTCTCTATATGTCAAGCTATCAAATTGAGTTCTCTTACTATAATTTTGTTAACTCTATAGAGTTAGCTTTGCCCAATACAGTAGCCACTAGCCACATGTGGCTACCAAACACCTAAAAACAGCCAGTCCAAATTGAGATGTGCTTTAAGTATAAAATATACACAAGATTTCAAAGACTTAGTGTGAAATAAAATGAAAAATTTCACTGATAATTTTATGTTGATTACTGTTAAATAATATTTTGGATATACTGGGTTAAATAAAACATATGTTTAAAATTAATTTTACCTGTTCCTTTATACTTTTCCAAACGTGGCTATTAGAAAATATAAAATTACATAGGTGGCGCATGTCATATTTCTATTCAACAGTGCTGGTACAGAGCGTCTGGTTACCCTTCTAGTAGGCTGCTTCCAGAATGATGTCAGATGGAAAGCCTGACAACAAGTGGAATAAGAATACTGCCACATAATAAAGACACAGGTGAACAGGAAAGAACAAATGGCATGACTCTAGTCACAGGGGTTTGGAGTCGTTCCTTCAGATTCTCCTAGAATCTTGCAGGGTTGACTGCCAGAATCCTCCTCTCTGGGTGAGATGTTACAGTACCTTCAACTTCATTAACATGCAATTTTATTTATATTATAAGCCTGTAGTTTTATTGTATTTTATCCAAAGTTTCATCAATGAATAAATACTCAAAGTAGCCCAAGAGATTCTAAAAACCTTAATTATTGGTTTCAGTTTAACCCTCAGTTCCATGACCAAATGACTACATAAAATCCCAGCTCTAATCCTGACTCAATGGACAGTTTTAATCGTTACCTATCTCCTTATCTCAAGTTCTACATCAATTAAGGTTACCATGCAGGACTCATTTAGATTTAAGTAAAATACTGGTACCTAGTTTTTCAATGAGATGACAATAATCAATACGTTCTTGAGGATTCAGAGATGACAACTGAAATATGTATTGTTTTTTTAAGTCTTCATGAGTCTCCTCTACTGTTATAACCTGGAATGGAAAGGTTTTATTTTAGAAAAAATTAAGATTAAAAAAGTTACCAGGTTCTTTTACAGTGACATTTTACTCAGTCTTCTGAGGTATCAAATATATAGAAATAATAACACAATGCCAAGAAATGCCATTTTCAACATTTGATAAATCCTTGATAATTGGTATCAACCAATTTCTAATGCAACATAACAGCAATATCCAAAGTCCTATCACCATACTAATGATAAACAAACCTTTTCTCTAGGGTGTGGAGCCACAGGTGGATTGGCGAGAGGGAAGGCAATACTAGGGGCTTGTGGTGTAGGGATCAGGTGGCTGTCTTTTATTGGAGTTTCCAGTTCTTCAGAGGTCAGGTGGTGTTTTGGGGCTTCAGTCACACATAGGTTTCCAGGATCACAGACAGCTGAGGGCAATAAAATGCTACAGTGTAATATTATTCAAATATAACTAAGAACAAATTCTGGGAAATATTCTTCTCTGTCTTAGCCAAGATGAAATTAAACACACTCTGGAATGTAAAAAGTACATGCAAAAGTAGCAGCCTGTTTGTAAAGCTTACAAATAATTGCAATTAATTAGCTATTATCTGTGGGCTTCTCACAAATCCTTTTTAAAATACCAGGCTTTAAATACCCAAATCCATAAGATGAAAGTTCCTTGACACGTTAAGAAAATCAGAAGTAGAGAGAAATCTATAGTGGAGGGAAATCATATAATGTGAAAAAGAAGAGAAAGGCAAAAATGATGACCAAAGATGAGAGATAGGAAGCATTTTGTTTTTAAAGTAATGCTCCAAGAAAAAAAAGAAAAGGAGAATTCAGAAAGAAATTCATACAAATCCAAAGAACAAACGTAGGTATGTGCTGAGCTGGCCTCAGAAGACATGTAAAAAATAAGATGATTGGGAGAAAAGCCAAGCATTAACAGCACAAATGCAAAAAGGACTAGAATGAAAGAACAATGGAGGGGATCATGTCTGGAAAAAAATGGCTAATCCTAAATTTCCAAATTTAAATATCAAAATATATTTTTCAATTTAACGTTAAGTACCTCAATTTATAAATTATTTTTCTGACTCTTAAGTTTAAACCCAAAGCAGAAATACCAAGTAAGTTTTTGTTTCCATATACAATTTAGAGAACCACAATTTGCTTATCCGTTTATTTTTAAGAGATCAACATGTACTCAATGCAAACAAGTAAACAGATTTCTTTCTTGTTACCCTGTTCAGCAATTTCTGAATCATGTAAAGGCTCCTGGAAAGGGGAATCCTCCAATTTTTTTACATCCACCTGAAGCTCAGAGTATTGTGTGGGACACATGGGCCACTGCAAATTGCTGGCGAGCCTTGCTCTCTCCTCTCTGGCTGTAGGGTCATCCCAAATGATCTGTTCATTTTGCGAGGGCTCTGTGTTGATATCAGGTACTGTTTGACGAGACTGCCTAAGGAATAAAAATGACAGTATGAAATAATCAGATAACCTGTTAACGCATTGTGCCAATTCCAATTTGTGGCGACCCCATGTGTTTCAGACTAGAACTGCCCTCCACAGGGTTTCCAATGGCTGATTTGTTGGAAGTAAACTGCCAGGCCTTTCTTCCACAGTGCTGCTGGGTAGATTCCAATCGTCAACTCTTTGGTTAGTAGCTGGGAGCAAACCATTTGCACCACCCAGGGATCTTAAATAATTAGATAGCCATAACAAAATCTACACTCAAGAGAGTCCATAATTTAGACTGTAAAATTTTTGGTTCACCTTTACATGTTCACCATCATCATCCGATGGTACCTCAAGGAGCTCATTTACCTCAAAAAAGAAAGGAAGAGAGTCTTTTATTCTCAGAGTGTATTTATCTACTCTAACACAGGATTTAAGCTCTCTATAATGAGATCTATACCTATAAACATCTATAATGAGATATTCAACAAAAAGCCACTTTGACTCAGTATTCAGATTAAAAAACTGGTTTCATAATTTTTGAAATGGCATATCTTTGGCTATGTGTATTTTCACAAAAGAAAAAAAAAAAGTTGAGAATTTAGAGGGTTAAAATGTTGTGGGGTTGTTAACCAATGTCATAAAA